>NW_020172779.1:17047491-17053787 GCF_003031525.2 Neophocaena asiaeorientalis asiaeorientalis
TGCCTGACTACACAGGAGACGCAAACGGAAGCAGGAACTGCCCTGGATTTCAAGGAGACCGAGAGCGTGTCAGTTCACGTAAGGGCATGTGGGAAGGAGCGATCGCTTCTTCTGAGGGCAAGGAAATGGCATAAGAAGTTAAGAAGGTCTTTGAGACCAGGGGATACGTAAGCTGAGTCTTGAATTTGTTCTCTGAGCAGACAGAGAAGGAGGCTATGTTCTAGGTTGAAAGATATTCAGATCTGGAGCCTCACAACTCAAAGTGTGTTCTACAGACCAGTGGCACCAGCATCACCTAGGAGCTTATTAGAAGAATCTCAGGCTGTCCCCATCAACAAGATGCCCAGGTGCTTCTCATGCAAATTAAAGTTTGAGAAGCACTTTTCCCAACCGGTGGCTTTCAAACTTTGTAGCACGTTACAATCACCCAGGGAACTTCTAAAAATCCCGATGCCCAGGCCACACCTTCTATCAATTTTACCAGAATCTCTGAGAGTGGCATCAGATATCATTACTTTTAAAACTCCCGGGGTGAAAACCCTGCCTTAAATTTCTTCTCACCCCTGACCTGTGTGCCTTATCCTCTATAAAAATTCAGCTGTCATCCTAAGAGTCTCATTTGTGAAACAAGAAATCTTAAAACCCTAACTTTGCTGATATGGCTGCCTTGGTCACACCCCTCCCCCCACCACCCCCAGAGAGCTTAATCAGAGAAGAGAGAACTTACACCTGGTAAGTGGGGAAGGATGCGCTGTGGATTTCCCTGCGTGGTGACAAGTTGGCAGCTCCGGCTCCCCCAGATGGCTGGGCTGTAGCAGACACCGTGCGGCATCTCTGACACATACGTGCTGCGTTTAGCATTCTTTCCTGAGCCAGAGCAGACGGATTTGGGGAGAGAGGACAGCGGGTCTTCAGAGAGAAGGAGAGCACGCCGTCCCAAGTCCTCATCGACAACAGGCTCTGTTCTTGAGGAGCAGCCAAAACACTTATTTCTCACCAGAACTGAGTCATACTGAAAAAAGCAAGAAGTTGAGCCAAGATGCAAACTTTTCTCAAGAACTTTCTTCCCAGAACTTCATCTTCTGCCATTTGCCTCTGTGTAGCCTTTGCGCCATTCCTCCCTTCACTTCAATCCCCCAACACTAAATTTATAGGAAGGACCACAGTCGGAGGCAAGAGGGAAAGGAAGACTCCCTGGACAGGAGTGCCTGAGCCTTGACCGGAAGTAATCGCTGTTATGCCTTGAAAAGTGACGTAAATCTCTGAATTTACGTTGGAACATTGTAAACGTTCCCTTGGAACATTGCAAAAATGAGTTTTCTCATCAATTAACCCTCTGCTTATACTCTTGTCCCCATCCCCCACTGTTTCAAGTTTGGGGACCAGAGATCCACTGGCTGTCCCAAGGCAGCTATAATAGATATGATCAAGGGAAAAGTCAAAAGCCAGTAATTCCAGATTCTTCATGGGGTTGGTCATGAGTCAATGTGTCTCTAACTCCATCCCCTGGTAGAGAAGTCAGAAGATTACAAGAATTGGGCTGAAAGAGAAAAAGGGTAGGGAGCACATTCTTTACCTAAGACTTGGCCTTAATGAGCTTCTAAATAAATAAACTATTGCTACTCTATCTAGAGTATTTCTCTCTTTCCTACCCCACAGGAAATCTTCCTAACCACATTTATTATACTCTATTTTGGAATTTTCTCCCCATACCATCAAAATGGCCATAGGCAACCCCTTTAAGGACAGAGTTCTGGGTAAATGAAGGGGGCAGGGGTCCAACTTAAACGAAGGACACCCTATACAAGCAGCATATTATGGTATAAGAATATGATTAGCATCAAAGAGACAGCACAGTACCTGGATTCTCATGCGAAGAATGCAGAAAGGCAGGCCATAAACATCAACTGAAACTCTACCCCATTTCAGGACTATGCTAGTCCCCAGTTAACCTCTATAGCAACTATTTTAAAGGTTTTATTTTTCTTCATTCTATAGGTAAGAAAACCAAGGTTCTGGAGATTCAGTACATTGCATACATTGAGACAAACTAATAAACCCAAGCCTAGTTGATTCTAAAGTCCCTGCAATTTCCTATGGAAAAATAAAATGACTCCTAGTGATTAAGCACTAGGTTGATAGGCCAGTGCACTAAACATTTGTATGCATCACCTCGTTTAATCTTGCCAGTGTCACTAGAAAGTAGGCACTTATTTTTCACATGATACTTTTTCTGAAAATCTGAGGAACGGGTTGGTCAAGTTCTTGTCTAAGTGATGAGTGATAGACCTTGTATTCAAACAAGTTCTAGTCTGACTTTAAGCCTCTGCGCTTTGCCATTCTTCAGCAGTTTCTTAACCAACCTCAAAAAAATGACTGTAAAGCTCCCTCTGTCACCTTGAAAATATCTTGATTCTTATAACTGTGCAAGCATGGTCCTAGGATTGAATGCATTAATTAACAGTGCTCCAGAAATTCCTTGGTGTTCTGTCATTGGAGGCACAACACCTTCTTGAGCGCCATTTATCTTATACGCCTGGGAATTGAAGCAGAGTGTACAACTGGAGTTTTTCACCTTAAACTCCTTTCCCGTAAGGAGGTCTGCAGATGACTACAGGAGAGATCAGGAGGAAAGGTGAAGGGCCTGGTTTGCACTGGTGTTGATGATGGATGGATACAGGGAGAGTCGTGGGTGCACCACTTTATTGATGCAATCTGCAAGCTGCAAACAAAAGTGTCTGGAAAACTGACAGTTTCTTAAGTGATTTCTATACTGGGGAAATTTGAGGAATAAATATTAAAGGAAATGATGCCTCATAGCATCTTTCTCCCTGGGGGTCACTGACCATGGAAATGGCATTGATGGCCCAGTATTTATGTGAGACAGGCGTGATTCAAGACCTCGTTGACCCTCAAATGCCCTTTCCTTGCCTCCTTCTGGGACACTAGGATGCTTCAGGGGATGACCTCATACAGAGGCTGAGAAAATGATTGACTGCATGATGTGATTTACCTGCAAATTTTCCCCACAGTTTTTCCATGAAGGCTAAAATATTGTCATCAGAGGCACAACTTGAGTTGGAAAGATAGCATTGTAAAACGGAAAGCTTATGCTCTGTCATTCAGTATTCTTTGCAAACGTGACACTCAATGAAACGTAATATTCCATTGACTATTTCTGTAATTAGAAATTAAGGCTGTCTTCATTTTTCACTACTTTAATGCTGCACTAATTTAATACTTTTATATATACATATCTCTGTCAAAATCTATTATCCTGTACTTAGGAGAATGTTCTAGAAGTGGATTACTAGGTCCTGAAGCTGGTGGAAATGTTCATTGGTGAGTTTTTTGAAAAATACTTTTTTAACCTTTATGATTCAAAAAAGTTTCAAATACTTTGCATGTGGGTTGCTGTTAAATCGGGTCTCCCCTGTCCCCCACCTGTGCCATTGACTTTTTGTGCCTGTGTTCACTCAGGACATTGGATTACCCTTATTTCCTTATTAAATGTGATCTTGCTAGTGTGAGTCCGTCATTACAGTCTGTGTAATCCTTTAGAATTTTGCTACAGCCATCAAACATCTGATCTGCCCCTTCTAACATCGGGTCAAAAATAAGTATGTCTTCTGAGCTTCTAGCTGGGTCTTGGTTAGAGCACACCCCATGAAGCCTCTCTCTGGCTTGAAATAAATTCATTAATACTCATGAGCACAAATGTTCATCCAGCCCCAAGTCAGTGTCAGTGCATTATAGGTCATAGACTGCCCATAAGGATGCCCTTGAAAATGGTTTGTGATCATCCCATTCATACTGTTTCATGAAGAAGAGTGTCCGTAGTGGAAAGTTATCTGACATAGGGGGGTCGTGTTGGCTCCTGGGGATTACCACTTCTTCTGCGTACTCCCTGTGCTCCAAAATAATCTGTAGAATACTATGTATTCTGCATAGTGTAATACATAATACTATGTCATAAAATGTTTCTGGACAGGCAGTGATATCCACTCAGAGGAGATGATATTTAAACTTAAGACATGAATGACAAGGAGCGCGAGTCAAGTGCACTTCAGGGCAAGAGCCATGTTGAGGACTTGCAGTCTTCCAGGCACAGGTTTAAGGGACTGAGGGGAGACTTTGACAGAGAATTGCAGACAGGACCTTGAAGCTGTGGCAGGTGGAGCTGAGGGAGATACCAGCTGGCCGGAGCTGACAGGAAGGAGAGTGGAAGCAGTGAGCAGTGGGCGGATGCTGTTTTTATGATGTTTTCTTCAAGTGGTTTTCTTTCTGCTCTAAGATTTTGTTCTTCCTCAATCCAACTTAGAATTTGTTCGCCCATTACTGAGGATTTTATATGCCATGTATTTGTTTATTCCCTTTTAGCTTATGTCAGAAGGACTCTTACCTACTCCAAACCTGGGGGACTATTTGTGTATACATATGTGTGTTCTTTAAGAACACGTGATGATGCTCAGGGTCCGGGTGGGAGATGATTTGCATGTCAGTTATGGATCATCTCAGGAGACCGCGGCTGCCCCTGGCACTTCTCTGTGTGATGGAGTGGTACAGAAGAGTCATGGGGGGCTTTGACAAGTGGGGTCAAAAGATGCCTCCTGTTCCTAGTGAGCAAGGGCTTGGGAGTCAGGAGACAGGGTTCAAATCCTAACTCAGCCACTGTGTGACATTGGCCAACTTCCTTTACCACTAAAGGTCTCCATTTCCTCATCTATATAACAAAGATTCTTTAAATGAGTCCAGTAAACCCACTATTATATCCATCCTGAGCAATGAAAGTAAGTCCTCTGCTATAGCAGAAATTCGAGTCGTCAATCTGAAACCTTCCTCCCATTCCTATCCCAACCGTATTCTTATCCCGGTGAGACCCTACTTGAGTTCTCCCTGGTTCTGAGCTCTGGACTTCTTACCCTGTCCTGGAGGACTCACCCCCAAGTTTCTCCCTGCCCTGGATTCCCCAGGCAGATGTACCAATTCTGCGGAGTTAGCGTGCAGGCACCTCTCTGGCAGGTTGCCGCAGGGCAAAGGAGCCCTGTGGTTTGAGCAGAAGTCCAGGCATATGAGTCAGAAAGTTTTCGTATACTTCTCGAATTCTTTCTGTTTCTCTGCCTTTTGCTCAACTTACTATTTATTAAAGGGTGTTTTGAGCTCTCAGCACGGAACTGGAGTTTTATCCAGGCATAAACAGGACCGCAGTCCCTTGGGACTAGTGTTAGGGAATACTTAGTCCCATTCTCTGAGTGTCTACTTGAGGCATCTTTCTGACCTTCCTTCAACCCTAAGCCCCTTCTCCAGGGAACTCAATAGGGGACGTCAGTGCTCTGATGAGTGAGATGGGGAGAAGTCACTGAGCCTCCCGATGGGCTCAGGAGAGCCACATTTTCTGCTTATCCAGGTGATAAACTCGGAGAAGCAGCAGACACTCCTGCAGTGGGGATGCCTGGAGACTGAGCTGCCCACGTTCAGTGTGGCAGAGGAGAAAGGGGTAGGAAGCTCAGATTAGGGCAGCACCTCGAAGCTACAGTCCCCAAACCAGCCAGTTCGGTCACAGAGCTGATATTTGATTTCCATTTTTCTGACTCCTATGTGTCATATCTTGATTCATTTCAAACTCTGGGGGTACACAGGTATTATTTAATGCCCCCATTAAAATCCCACATATAAAAGCTTTTGCCTGGAACTTCAGGGATAGGCATTGGAATGATCATTTGGAGCCCAAAATAGTGTGGGGAGACATTGCTTCCGGCATGGCCAAGGCGCTTCTAGCTTGTCCTGCAGGGTTTTCGCGGGCAGGTGCTCCAGTGACTGTTAACATGACATTGGACCCAGACCATTAGTGAGTCCTGATTCTCAGGGGTTGCTGGCTGATTCTGACTTGAGCAAGTACCAATGAGGCAAGCCTCCGCTTATGGGAAAAAGAGAGTCTTTTAGCCTGCGGAAGGCCTGCCTCAGAACAGGCAGAGCTTCAGTGCATGGGCTTTTTAGTCGACAGTGGGAGGAATAATTTTTTGCTTCTTTTACTGTGTTTCTCGGCAGGGACCATAAGCCAGGACTTAAAATTGGAAAAGCAGCTAACTTCCCTGTGGGCTACAGAGGCAGTAATGTATGAAGGTTATGCCTTAAAATGGGAGCACTGGACTCAGAATCAGTCCCTCCCCACACAGATACCTGAGCCCAGTCATGACTTTAGATTTCAGAGACCCAGATTGCAGCTCTATCCACTACAAGGTGGTGGATGTCATCAGAGACAAAAAAAAAAAAAAAAAAAAAAAAAAAAAAAAAAA
>NW_020172779.1:17053918-17091386 GCF_003031525.2 Neophocaena asiaeorientalis asiaeorientalis
AAAAAAAAAAAAAAAGTAGCAGGGTCCCTATTATGTAGGGTTTGTGTCAACTTTTCATGTTGAATTAGAAAACAATGTAATAACAGTTTTACAAATGTGGTGAAAAAGAAACGTATTTAAAAGTTCTGCACATGGAACTCTCTTTCTAATTATGGTTTGCCTTCAAAATCATGGAAGAATTAACTAGTTGAAAATGTGCCTCAGATTTATTACCAAAGCAGGAAAGGGAAATGAAGGAGGTCAGAGTGATAAGCCCAGGAGAAGGCTGGTTTCCTTTGCAGGGGCTGAGATCTGGGTCCACTCCAGACAGCTGAGGAGGTAAGTGAGGTACAGAGGACAAGCTGGACAGGTATGGAAAGGAAACGAAGATATACCTGGGCCCAACCATCCTTAACGATGGAGCCAACAGGAAAGGTGTGTTTTAGTTGTTACTAGATCATAAGAAATGGCAGGGACCAAATAAATCTAAGACAGAGAGAAAGAGTCAAGAGCTGAGGGAGCAGACGAGAGTGACTCTCAGAAGGGATTCTAGGTCCAGAAAGTATGTATTGAATAGAAGCTCATTCTCAAAGCCACAGGTGGAGACCATCGATGGAACAACTGGACAAGCCCTGCTTGGACCCAAGGAGAGCCAGGCCAAGTGGTCACGCACACCTAGACAGATTTGAAAGGGGTCACCTGAGAAGGCTGGCCGTATTAAGTGTCATCCGGGGGAAACAGCGCAGAAAAATGTGGACATGCACACTCAAATGAAGTATGGAATTGGGGTCCAGAGAAGACGTGGTTATTGCAGGGGAATAAGCAAGTGATGAGAGATGGTGTCAGGGCTTGGGCTAGAGGCTGGCCTGATGGAGGACACTCCTGGGGGGAATGTACAACTCAGAGGGACACATGTGGTCAAGATTCATTTTAACAATGGATAGTTCTGGAAGGCCCGGCTCTTCTTGACTCCATCTATTCTGCTGTGCTGTGCTTACAAGGTAAAATACAGACAGCGTTTGAAAAATTTTCTTAACAGTAAGAGAGCAAATCAAAAGAAAAGGAGAGAGAGAGCTCAGTCAGGGGGCATAAAAGGAAAGAAGCCCACTTAAGAAGCAAGTTAAAATTTCAGCCAAATGATTTTGAAATGAATTTAGAAATAAGGGGAAAGTGGACCATCAGAGGCACGTGCCATGACCACAGGGAAAAGTGCAACAGAGGGAAATTTTTCGCTTCTACTGAAGCCGTGCCAGTTACCCAGGCCTGAACAATGGCGAAGACGGGAAAGGCAAAGTTCTGGGTGCGAGGCTGTGGTAGAGGTGTCAGACCTCACAAAACCCGGAGGTTCAGAACTCCAGAAGCCTCACCTGCATCTTCAGCTCGGGAAGCTGCTAAGGATGCTGCTCCAGCTGCAACAAAAATCAGCTTCACAGACTAAAATGATGCCGCAGATCAAGGTAGGGGCAGCAGCCACCAAAGCTCAGGCCTGTGGCGCTGGACAGAGCACACCCATCATGGCAGGAGGAGCCAGGATCACCCCAGAACTGCCGGGAGCATGGACTGAAGGAGGGTCTGAATGCAGCATGAGGAAGGGGAGAGTCTGAGGGGGTGACCCGCAAAAAAAAAAAAAGTATAACACAAGGTTACTACTGCAAAGTCTCAACTTTACAAAGAGAATAGTTCAACTGCCACCTTCTGAGACAGGAAGCGTGTGAGTGGGAGATATTAACACAGCACCAAAAGTAACCTCCTGATGGGAGAGTTCTTCACTTACATGTGAGGAATCTGGACCACTGGCTTAGACTAGCTGGCATCCAGAAACCAAGTGTCTCTCTGCTGTCCTAAGATGCCTCTGAGATTCTGCTTGTCTTTGATGACAGTGGCAGATGACAGTGGTGTGGATTAGGAACTGGGCCCTGAGAACATTGTTTCCCCAAGGATAACTAGTAGCTGGGGAGGGGGTTCACAACTGGTCGTCAGGGGGTTGTTGAGAAAGATTGGCACCGTGTTATCTATTTAGACTCTTCAGATGGTGAGATGCATCTAAGAAGATCCTCAGATTTGGATTAACTTGGAGGTCTTTGAGAAACTATCACCGTTCTAGTAAAAGGCCACACAGAGGAAGCCCAGGCAGGCTGCGTTACCTTCCTCGGAGGATCCTTGTGTGGCCATTTAATCCCAATGCAGGACCTTTGGGTGTCTCCATTGGACAAGCACTGGGTGTCATTGGAGTTCCAGAGTGAAGAGTAGAGAGTGCTTAACCTAGATTCAGGGAACTGCATTGTGGAGTCTTTGGCAAAAGTTAAAAGGCTGCCACGAGTCCCAGGAGAAAGAAGAGGAGGGAAGGGTTTCAGGGGGGACTTATAAAAGTGAGGGCGGTGTTTCCTGGAGCTCCTCTGGAAGTCAGAGTTGCACCCTGGCTGACCATCCCAACGGGTGGAGAGAACCAGAGGCCCCAGCGAGTGGCAGAGGGGGCGCTTTTCCCTCTCACCCCAAGCTTCTACTCCCAACTGTCCTTCAGCTCCTCAGTTTTCCTACCCAAGAGAGGAAGAGAGACTAATCTAACTGGAGAGCCTGGGAGGAGGCCCCGGACATCCCGCATGTCTGTGGGAAGAACTTGCCAGGGCAAGTGCTGCCCTGCCATTGGGGACAGTCAGGTTCAGTTCAAAGGGAGATGGATCAGGAAGCCCAGGCATGCTCACACAACTAATATCCTTTCTGAAATCCCTACTTTTCCATAATGAATCTCATATAGTTTTGTAATTTTCTAATTTGCGAACTATTATAAACCGATGTGATGGTATGAGTTACTGCCGGCTTTGACCCCAAAAGCAGCCTATTGAGTATGACGGATAGTGTCAGAAATTATGGAAGGACATCAGGAAAAGTGAAACTCGGGATGCTGCTTGATCCACCTGCTTTCCACACCCAGCTCCTTTTCTTTTCCTAAAGCTTCAGAAACTCTATGCTTTGATAGGTTGAGAGGCCTTCCTTGGACACAATATAATATTATGGGCTAATTTAGCTTCGTGTGAGCTGTAAGTCCCTATGCTTTATTTACACCGTCCTATCAAATCTTTACACAAATACCATGAGGACGTTCTATTTCTTTCCCCATTTTACAGATAAGTAAGCTGGCTCAGACATGTCAAATGACTTGTCCAGGGTCAGAAGAAAAGGTGGTGGAGCTGGGATTCAGCCCTAGCTCAGTCTGACATGGAGCTCATACGTTTAACCACTCCATTCTAAGGTCTTACCTGAAACGTGAGTTTTAACTCTGCAAAGAGGGAAGGATGAGCCCTCTAACCAACTTCCACAGGACTTTTCAACCAGCGTTGAAAGGGTGCTGATGATAGAAATTAACAGCAATGGAGAAACCCCCATGTTGTCAATGGCTTGGATAAACTGGAGCTCATATACACTATTGTAGAAATTTAAATACTACCTTTGCAGAGCTCAATCTATTGATGTATAGGAATTTGTTCTAGGAAAATAATTATACCAGAGCAAAAAGATACATGTGCGAAGCAGTTCTCTAAAACGTTATTTGTAATGGTTTTTAAAAAAAATATATTAAGCAGCCTAACTATCCATCCCCAGGACTGGTTAAATGCATGAGAGTAAACCCATCTGGCTCAGTGGACCATGGCCATTTATAATGATAATAGAGATCTGTATGTATTGACTCGGAAATATGTTAACTGAAAATGGCAAGTTACACAAGAGTATGCATAATAGAATCCCATTTTTCTGAAAAAAAAAAAAAAAGAAAAAGCTAAAAGGATGCGCCAGTCAAATCTCGGCAGTGAGGCAGTCTAGCCTAATGGTTAGAGGTGGGGACTCTGCACCCAGGAGACCTGGCTCTCGTTCTCGCCTCCTGCTTGAGACCTAGGACAAGTTATGAACCTTCCCTGCCTCAGTTTCCTCACCGGGAAACTGGAGACTGTGATTCTTACCTTATGGTGTTGACTTGAGGATTAAATGAGATGATCAGTGTCAAGGCTCAGCACAGGGCATGGCACATGCTGGACACTTGGTGGATGGTGGCTGTTGTGACATTTATGTGGGCACATGTTCCACTTTTCTAGTGTGATGTAAGTAACTACCCCCAGACTCAGTGGGTTCAACGATAACCATTTTATTATGTCTCACAAATCCATTGGGTCCCAACTTTGGGCAGGACTTGGCAGATTATTTGTTTTCTATAGCATCACCTGGGGTCATTCTTGGTACTTGGCTGGTGGACACACTGATTTGGAGCATACAAAATAGCTTCACTCACACGTCTGGCATCTCGATATGTGTGGCTGGAAGGCTGGGCTCAGTTGAGACTTGATTGAAACGTCAGTTCATGGTCTCTCCAGCATGGTGGCCTCAGGGTAATTGAACTTTTTACAGGGGGACTGGCCTCCCCTAGAACCAGTGGCCCAAGAGAAACTGGTGACAGCTGCCTGGCCTTTTCTCACTTATCCACAGAAGTCACACAGCTTTACTTTCACTACACTCTACTGGGTGAAGTAGTAATAAGTCCTTCCTGATTCAAAGGGAGGGGGCATAGACCTCGAGGAGAAGAGTGCCAAGGTCTCATTGTAGACAGACATGCGGGATGTGAGATATTGTTGTTGCTGTCTTTGGAAAATATAATCTGCCACAGAACCTATATCCTTATGCCCTAGTATTTTGCAGGTATATAATATGTATATCTATAATCTAATGTGTATCTCTATGTACAGAGCTGGATGTACTTTATATAACTAAACACTTGGGCACACAAGTAGATGTGTACAAAGATATGTATAAATCCTGTATCAGAATTGCTTCAGTTGAGCAGACAGGCCCTGTTGCCTGTGAAGTCTGAAATGTTTGTGTAGGAAAGAGCTAGAAAGAGGAAGGAGATGCTGGCTTGTTGTATATATAGCATAGATTTTGCCCTTTACAATAAGATGATGTATTTCATTTTGCTTTCCCTGTTGCTATGGTATCTGTCACTTTATTTATAACTGTGTCTGTTCAGTTACATCCCTGTACTTGAGAGGCTTTTCTGCTCTAAGAACCACAGCAAGCACCGGAGGCTCCCTGGGTCAGGAGTGGCAGGAACGGGGGTCAGGGTCTGCTGACCTCCCTGAGTTGCCTTTCTAGTCACCCAACACCCCTCAGACAGCATGGTCTTACCTGCTTCCCGCATGAACCTGGGCAAGTTACTCAGTGTCTCTGAGCCTCCCTCTTCCTTTCCCCCTCCCTTTTATAAAACAAGAAGGTGAAAGCAGACTTTACCAAGACCCCTTCGCAATCCACCACTCTCCAGGACTCTTTCAGTTTCTGGAGAACCCAGTCCTCTCCACCTGCTGGCTTTTACATGCCTGGCTTCCTCTGCCTGTTAGACTCACCTCTGCTCCTCCTCATCTTTCAATGTCACCTCCTCCAAGGAGCCTTCCTGGTCTGCGCCTCTGCAGCAGATACACTCAGTGCTCTCATGCTCATATCCCCTTAGGTCAGAACCCTCAACTATTCCCGGCACATTGGCTTCCTGGTGTGCTTTCACTCCCAACAGCCAGCACCCGAGTCTCTTCATTGACAGGCTGCCTTCTTCTGGTCCCAGTGGTGCCCAGTGCCTCCTCTGGGCCTCTGGCGTCACCTGCCTCTCCCAGCTGAGGCTACCTCTGTCTCTTCTCAGCAGCTGTCCTTCTAGAGCATGGGCCTGAAAGCCAGTCCTCAGCTTCTCCTATCTGGGCTCACTGCTAAGTAACTGGGCTGTACCAAGTGCAGTGGTTGATTTTGTATTAGTTTGACTGGGCAACAAGATACCCAAATATTTGTTCAAATGCTATTCTGGGAGTTTCTGAGTGGGTGTTTTTCGATGAGATTAGCATCTGAATCGGTGAACTGAGTAAAACAGATTGCCCTCCCTCATGTGGGTGGGCCATATCCAATCAGTTGAAGGCCTGAATAGAACAAAAAGACTGAGCCTCCTCCAGCAAGGAAGAGGAAACTCCTCCTGCCTGACTGCTTGACCTGGGACATTAGTCTTCCCTGGCCTTCAGACTTGAACTGAATGTCTGGAGGCCAGAAAAGACCTTGGCTCTTCTTGGAGCCCGAGCTTACTGGCCTTCAGACTGAAATTACATCATCAGCTTTTCTGGGTCTTCAGTTTGCTGAATGCAGATCTTGGGGCTTCTCAGCTTTTATAATCCCATGAGCCGGTTTCTTAGAATAAATCGTGTGTGTGTGTGTGTGTGTGTGTGTGTGTGTGTGTGTGTGTGTGTGTGTGTGTGTGTGTGTGTGTGTGTGTGTGTGTGTGTGTGTGTGTGTATTTATATCCATCCCGTTGGTTTGGATTGTCTGGAGAACCATGACTATGACACCAGGATAAAATAATAATAGTAATAATGATAGCCTACTCTGTGTCAGGTGTTTTGCATCTATTATCTCTAATCTGTAATTATTACCATTTTACAGATGAGGAAACTAGAACTCAGAAAAGTTAGGCCTCACGCCAAGGGCACAGCGTTAGGAAGAGGCTGAGCCTGCACTGGAACCCAGAACTTGTGCCAAGTGGCTTCATGGGGCACACCATCAAGCCAGAAGTAAGTTGCACGAAGCATTTGCCAGTAGGTGAAAGTCCAGTTCATCTCAGGTCCACCCTAGATTGACTTACGCTTTATTATTCCTATTTCCTCACATGCACAGGCTCAGGAAGGGTGGGTGAAGCCCTTTCTTGCTTGGAGAAGCCAGGGAACGTTACGGGCAGGCAATTCCATCAGCACAGATACACTTCCAAGTGCTAATTACCAACATCGGGGAAACGAGGTCTAAAAACAAATGCAAACCAACTAGCCCACGTTACCAACTGCAGCCTCGTCTAAGCACTGCTCCCTAACAGCCAGCTGCTCTGAAGAGCAGACAGTGAAGCAGTCAAGTCTACTAACAGCTCGGGGTCCTGCTGGGCTTCTCGTGCCCTACAGCCCCTCAGCCGGGCTCCAACACAAAGGCATGTGATGCTGCGTACCAGTGTGGGGAAAGAGCCCCCACACCTGCCCTCAAGAAAAGTGGTCACCTAGTGACGGGGCCCCAGCTGTGGGACAAGAGGGCATTAGATGGACACTTGGAAAGAAACGGGGTCCCAGCTGGCTGGGATTTGAGTGCCAACCACCACCCACTAGCTGTGCCGTCTGTGTGCCTCTCATCTTCTTCCTTTCATCCATAAAATGGGCACAGGAAGAGCTGGTTTTGCATCTTTCTGAGGATCCTGTGAATCTTGGTTTTGGCACTCAGCACAGCACTTGGCACGTGGTAGAGTTTGGGGCTCCTGGTCCTTCCTTATGAATGAGCCCCAATTTTGCCTGAAGGCCTAGAACAAGACATTTAACAGGAAGAGGGTAGGGAGTTGTCGTCCAGCAGGGTCAGCACCCCAGAGCAAGGCCACGGGGTTCGACCTTCTGGAGCACTCATCCTTCCCCTCACTGGTCTCTTCTCACCTCACACCCTCCCCTCCTCATTGGGAAGTGAGACCCTGTGGACCAGAGGGCCCGGGACCCTGCCCTTGGATGCAGCAGGGGACAGGAAGTTGGGTGGGGGCCTGCTGCTCTGCCACCAACCTGGAAAGAGCGGAGGGGGCAGGAGGGGACTGGGGAAATAGTGAACAGTGGTATGAGAGGGAAGGCAGCCAAGTCTAGGGGCCAGCGGGGCTCAGCAATGGACTTGGGAGCTGACAGTGCTGGGCTCCCCAAAGCAGGGACCTCCCAGACAGGACCTTCAGGCCCTGGTGCCCCCCATCCATGGGACTGAGACTCCTTCTGCCACAGCAAAGAAGCATCGTTTCATGTGGTTACACCCCATAAAGGTGTGAGGGAGGGAAGAAGGAACAGGGTCACTGGCTGGGAATTCTTCAGGGGCCGTCGGGATAAAGGTGTACCCAGTGCCCCCCAGTCCTCTACACATTCTCTCCTTTGTCTGCCAGTTTCCCTGCACTCCCTGTTCTGTTTGTGACCTGATGATGGTAAAGCCTCTTCATTTATTGATGAACCCTTGGGAAGCAAAGTACTCCAGAGATTTCTCAGATCAATACACAAGGGTGAGAAATCATCGGAGGATCACAAGAACTGGTTTACTTTGAACTCCGCCTAATATGAAAGGAAAGACCAAAAGGGAAGTAGTTTACTTTAATATCTGTGTGGCTTTTTTTTCAAATGGCAACAAGATGCACCCCTAGCCCACGCGTGGCCCTTGCTCTTCCAACTGTAAACAGGTCTTTTAATGGAAAGACAGCACAAGTTTGAAGTTCAAAGGACCGAGTTTACGTCCCACCTCTGCTAAGGGAATAGCTCTGCGATCCTGGGAAAGTTACTTAACCTCGCTGACGATCACAGGTTTCTCCTATAAAACTTTAATGGTGATAATAACTAAGTCCCTTTGATGGTGGGGTTATTAAATTAACTAATGTAAGTGAAAATCATTTTGGAATTTTAGAGCTATTTTGGTATTAGTTTCTTTTGTGATTTTTAATATGTTTTTTTAAACTATATATGACTCCTGTCCCCACCATGTCATCCTCTGAGAATCACTGGTTACTCGTTTCTCCATCTTCCCGACATGAGGTTGCCTGCAGTTCTCAGGGCCGGTTTTCCTCAATGTACTTACACGTTCAAGACCAGTTTGTTAAGCATCTTCGTGGGCGAGGTGTTGGCATACTCTGAGCAGTGTCTCTGCTCTCGTGGAGATTACTGCTCAACCATGATGGTTAAACAGTGAGCCCGTGGCAAGGAACTGGCTCCACCATGGCTGTGACCTAATGGAGCCGACATTGCTTGAGAGCTTGTGTGGAGTCAGGCGTCGTGCAAAGGGCTGTGGGTGCAGCATCTCATCGCAACCTCACGGGAGCCATGCAGAGCAAGTGCTACTGCTGTTTTTTGTTTCACTTGCTTGCACACTGAGCTCGGGAGGGGTCAGGCCATCAGTGCAAGGCAATGGCTAATAGGTGGCGGACCTGGGATTGAACCTGCGTGGTCTGTCTTCAGCCTATGTTCCTAAACTCTAGATTGTATTGGGTCCCCTGGTAGATGGAGAAGCCCAATGAGCTATGAGAGCCAAAGCAAAAGCAGTGCAGTAGTACATGCAGTGTCCCAAGGCTCAAGGACAGAGCTCACCGGAGGAAGTTCACTAAGGCAGAGCATCACGGCAAGGGGAACAAAAGATGGGAAGCTCGTATCTGCTCCTCCTCCTGGGTTTGGGGGGCCTTGGGCCCTGAGTAGAGACAGAACTTCCCTGGAGCAGGCAGGGCCAGTTTGGCCTGGAGCCATCCGAACTAACTGCCTGGAAGTGCTCCTTCCTTCTTACCTCCTGCCTCCTGGTCCCAAGACCTCTCTTAGCTTAGCAATTTTCCTCTCTTTAGTTTTTTGTTTCCATTTTTTATTAACCAGATCTGACAGGCACAAGGATGGGGCCGCCTCTCGTTTCCTCAATTGTCTGACGAGCCCATAATGAGAATCACTTATCAGAGGAATATGCTGCAATGAGCCTGGAGCCACAGGGCCATCTGTGTTTTTTTAACGTCCAAATGCAGTCGAAGTCAACGGCGGGAGCTCTCCTGATGATGTGCAGACAGAGGCAGGATGGCACCTGAGGGTGATCCCAGGCAAGGATACAGCCAGGTGTTTGGGACAGAAGGCTGCACGGCCTGGGACCTCTCCTGGTGACTCAGTTGGTGGGGCTTGAAGGTCATCTCTGGCTGGGGAACTGAGAAGACACTGCCACTTCTTGAGGCTTCTCAAAAGAGAAAGGTGGGCAGGGATACATCTGTTCCTCTCTTTAATCACTTTGTTAATTGGCCCTTGAAAGGAATACGTCGTATTGGATGGAAAAACCAGTGAATTGTACATAGTTGACACTTGATAAATATTCGCAGGATTGGGCTGCATAGAGGTTTCTTTTAAGTCCAGACTGACTCTTTAGAAGTTTTGGGCAAGATGCCCGAGCTCAGAGAGTTCCTCAAGCATGCCGCACGGAGGTAAGCAGTGGGGAGGAGACACGTGTCAGAAGTAGAACAGATCCAACTTTGGAGAATATAGTTTTGTTAGGTTTGATCTTGGACAATGGGGTATTAAGTTAAATTAGAAGATTCCTTAGATCCCTGGGCAAAATCGTCAAGCTGATGATGTTTGTCCTTTGAGACTCCCCCTCTCCCACTTGAGCTTCAGGGGTTTCCTGGGAAGTCAGTTAATGCTGGTCAAAAATGCCTCCCTTCCTTAGGAATGACATTTGGCTACAGGCAATAAAAACCCAGCCAGGGAGACTTTGATGAATGGGGATCTGGAAAAGGGTGCATCCCATCAATCAGAGAAATAAAATGAAAACAACAAGGAGATACCTTTCCCACTCAGCACGCTAGTAGAAAACTCATAGTTGTAGACTGTGGAGGTGCAAGAATTTTCATAATCACTGGCGGTGATGTAAATTAAGGAACCCATTAGGAAAGCAGTCAGGTACTATCTGCTAACGTCAAAGAGAGGCAGGCTCCTCTACGCTGCAAGTCTGCTGTCAGAATGCCCTGGGGAGATGCCGGCAGGTGTGCTGGTCATGCCCAGGGTGGTCAAGCCGGCATTGTTTGAGACAG
Source organism: Neophocaena asiaeorientalis asiaeorientalis (assembly GCF_003031525.2). NCBI lineage: Eukaryota > Metazoa > Chordata > Mammalia > Artiodactyla > Phocoenidae > Neophocaena > Neophocaena asiaeorientalis. Next base: position 17,064,507 of record NW_020172779.1, read on the forward strand.
TGAGTGAAAAAAGAACCTACCTACACATCAATATAGAAATTGCGTCTAATTGTGAAATTAGATGCCCAGCAATTATAATCAATGAACAAAACATATTTATCAACGTAATGTTGAATGAGAAAAGCAAATTACAAAAAGATTCATATGACCATGAAAACATATATGTAAGTGCTTTAATATACACAAAACAAAAATATGTTTGGCTTGTGGAGCTATATATGGATAGTCCAAAGATCAAAACATGGTTTGATCAGATGTGCACTATTTCTAGATCATGATTTCGTCAGGAGAGAAGGAGAATGGAGTGAAGGGACTTCCATTTTATGTTTCATTTCTTCTACTGTTGAATAATTTATGATGCAAATATCTGGACGGAGAGTTTTTGTTTATTATTCTCTGGACATTTTAGTACATTTCCTAATTGAAGCAATTAAAGAAATAAATAACAGATGATTGCAGGTCTGGCTGACAGAGCCCGAGGAAGGGGAGAGCCTGGGGGAAACAGGACCCCCACCTGGCACAGGCTGGATATCTCCAGCCTCCTCCAAGGAGCCAGTTCTGACCTCTTCTCCTGGTTCATGAAGTCTTTTTTCGGGGATGGGGGGGAGGGGGTCTCATCTCAGATTTCAGATGTGATGAGCGTCTCCACATCAGATCCCAAATATTTCTGTCCATCTTGTACTTTCTGGAGCCGAGATCAGCCTCTCTGGCTTTCAGACATCTTATTTTGCTTAACTTTTAGGTACCAAGTAGTCTGGCTCCTTAGCCAGGACCTTGAAAGGCTGTATGCGATACAATATGAGGACAGCAGAGGTATTCTGCTGCAATTATGTGGAGGGAAAAAGAGAAAAAAGGGAAGTTTTTATGCAAGTGTCTGGCCTCTTAACCTACTCTACCTTTAAATAAAGCCGGATCTTTGACATTCCCTGGCGAAGGGGGAGGAGAGTCGCGAATACCTCTTGCCTCTCTGCAGAGTTGAGTCCATTCTGTTTGAATACTGAATTTCCTTAAGCACGATATTTCAGGACAGCTGATCTTACTCATAGATAACTGATTTGTATTAATATTACTAATAGCAACTATTTTTTAAAAATAAATTTATTTATTATTTTATTTATTTGTTTATTTTTGGCTTCGTTGGGTCTTCGTTGCTGCACTGGGGCTTTTCTGTAGTTGCGGCGAGCAGGGGCTACTCTTCGTTGGGGTGCATGGGCTTTTCATTGTGGTGGCTTCTCGTTGCAGAGCATGGGCTCTAGGCACACGAGCTTCAGTAGTTGTGGCACGTGGGCTCAGTAGTTGTGGCTCATGGGCCCTAGAGCGCAGGCTCAGTGGTTATGGCACACGGGCTTAGTTGCTCCACGGCACGTGGGATCTTCCCGGACCAGGGCTTGAACCTGTGTCCCCTGCATTGGCAGACAGATTCTTAACCATTGCGCCACCAGGGAAGCCCCACTAATAGCAACTATTGATATAGTGCTTCCAGCTGGCCAGGCACCGCACTCGACATTATATACATTATCCCTTTTAATTTCCACAATTGCCCTAGGAGATATGTGTGCTTATTCTTATTTTGTGAATGTAAAGGGGTGAAGAAATGTGCCCAAGGGCACATGGCTGCTAAGCGGCAGCGCTGGGACACAACAGCATGGCTTTGCATGTTGGTGGTGGATAGCAAGACATATGTAACATTCCTTATTGCATGGTGCCTTCTTAGACCATCTGTGGACTGAAGTAAACTCTGTCTCTGGTCCTTACCACTCCTGTCTGCTCCACACTGCCTACGCAAATGTCTGACCCACATCTCGAATTTAACATGAATTCCAAGAGGACTCTGTTTTCTTTCACAATCTGTTTCCCTCTAGTCTTTCCTGTTTCCGTAAATGGCATCAGCATCCACTCAACAGCTCAGACCAAACACTTAGAAGATGCCCTCATGTTCTCCCTGGCCCTCAAACTCCGTTCAACCCACCACCAATTCCTGATGTCTCTACCTCCAAAAAATAACCTCGGATCTAACCCCTCCACTGCCAGATCCTATTTCAAGCCACCTCTTTCTCCGATGACAGCGATCTCCCTGTTTCCATCCCTCCCCTGCCGCCCCTGCTCCAGAACATTCAGTGATTTAAGTGAAACCGTTCATTGTACCCCTGGTTTCAGCTGGTTCTGTCCACATACACTGACTCCCTGGTCTTTCTTTGACCTTACCTCCTATCCCTGTCCCACTTGCTTCATCTGACTTCAGAGCGCTCACTCTTGTTTCTGCAGTACTTAGTATCTCCTGAAGAATCCTTCATGCCCCATGCACCCCTGCTGATTGAGAAGCAGTATCAGAGTAACACTTTCTACATTTGGAAAGTCTTCGCCAGCACGTAGATAAAACAGGTGGCCCTTTCTCTCTCCCTAGATGACGACCTCACTGAGCACCGCACCGTCTGCAGCCACCTGACTACAAAATTCTGCTTGTAATTCCCAGATCATTCCTTATGCCACCATGCACAGGGATGAGTAACATTTGCTGTGGATACCACGATCCATATGGGTCCCACTGAAAGCCCTCAACCACTAGGAGAACATTATGTAACACTTTCTTTGTGGAGTATGTGTTGTGATTCCTCCCACATAATTGGCAAATGATGAAAATACTGATATCCTCCCAGGCATTTAAGCTTGCTATTGGATAACTACTCAGAGCGTAGCCCAGGTCTAGAACGTAGAGTACAAGGAACGTTGCTTTGAAATGAATGAATGAGCACCCACTATATCTAAGCACTATGTGATGTACGGGAAGCACATGTTAACGGGACACGGCAAGAGCTGTAATCAAAGTTAGAATAAGACACAGGAGTGCCCAAGAGGAGACGTGTGAATGAGGTATAAGTAACGTCTAGTTTGTGCCAAGCAGAAGGGCAGCCATCCCCGGCAGAGGGAAGATTCTTGAAAAGATCCAGAGGCTCGCACTACCTAAGGATCTCCACAAGCACTTTCACAGCAAGTCCCTGAAGCTGGTAGAACCATGGGAACCATCCCCCATGTACAGATGAGGAAACTAGGTCTCAGAGAAGTCAAGTAGCTTGCTACAGGCCATGCAATAAACATGTGGCAGAGCCTGGGTTGCGATCTCTGTGATGAAGTGTTTCAGGCATCTGGGACGAGCCTGTGCATGCTTCTTGATTCCTTCAGGGTCCCTGTCCTGACTTCCGGAGCTTACAATGAAATGAACTGAGCCCGAGAGGATGCTACAGCAGAGAGAGACAGTGGCCAGCCTGACAGAAGGGATTCGTCTAAGGTATCTGCATCCTTAATTGGCATTTAATGAAGAGAAAGAGGTCTGAACAAGGAGTTTAAAATCCTGGTTTGAGCCCTGGCTCTGGCACTAGCCTGCAAAGTGTTCTTAGGTATATTATTTGTCCTCTGAGCTAGTTTTCTCATATGAAAAGTGAGTCTGCCCTCATTAGAGAGTTGACACAGTAAATAAATGAGCTACTCTGTGTGATGGTAATCTGTGTGCTCCAAAGAGCTGTACACACGTTAGATTTATAACTTATTATTATTACATTTTATTATATCTTCTAATTCATGCTATATATTATATAATAATATATAAGAATATTGTCTCATGTATTATTAATAATATCATCGCTAAAAATATTTTCCCAAGTAAGACATAGTTTAATAGGGGATTGCATGGGACAGAAATATCTTGAGTTTTTCAAACTTCAGATTACAAACCATTAACAGGTCTTGTAAACAAGTTAGTGCTTTTTAAACATAAGGCAATACAGTTCCTGACCGAGTAAACGTGGTCAGTTGTGATGTAAAATTTATTACTGCTGGTAGGTCGTGATCAAAAATGTCTTAAAAACTCTACAATCAGAAGAAAAACCTAGAAATGTTAGGGACCAGCGTATCAGTTGTTCGATTAAAAAGGACCTCGGAGTTGATTGGGTCCCACCGCCCTTACTGATTGGATAGAAAACTGAAGGTCCCACAGCTGTGCTGTGGCAAAGGCAGGTCGCAAAGTCCCCCTTCCAAACGAGGCAGCCAATCCTGGGGGCTGGACTGGAAAGGGAGGGGCTTGGAAATGAGAGCTCCTGCCTTCATGAGTTTGCATATCTAACAGTGATTTATTAGCTGCCACTCTGTGCCTAGCACCGCCCCTGACTTCAAGGAGCTGCTTACATTTTAACAGGAGAGAGAAAAATATTAATAGAGGTCATATTACTGAAAAATAAATTTTTTCCGCTTGAAATAAATTCGGTGAAGGAACTAGCAAAGGAAGAGATACAAAGAAGCATGGAATGAGGGTCCATGCGAAGGTGGTCAGGGAAGCCTGTCTGAAAAGGTGATGCTGAAGTTAGAACCTAAAGGATGGAGGTCTTTGAGCTCATCTTGGACGCAAGATGGCTTGCCACAATGTTAGGCATCACACGCTTGTTCAAGCCAGAAAGAAAGGGTAAGGGGAAACAGTGATGCCATATACGTACTTGTGTTTCATAAGGGAAAAAATGTTATCAGAGGGAAGATTTTTGATTAATTTTCATAGATCAGTGGATGCTGAGGAAAGCAAGTGTTTCTCTACAGATGGTCATGTTGCTTCCAAACCAAACCAGGCTTTGATTATGAAGGAAGAAAGGGACAGGGTATATTGGGTAGGTGGCTAAATGTGATTGCTGCCCATGCCATTCTCTTACATGTGTCTGTGTGTTTGTTCACGTGATTGCTTCTACTCAGCACGTGCTTTTTCATCTGACGCAAAAGAAATAAGCAGGTGGCATCAGCGTTTTCCTCCCAGTGCCAGCAATATACAGCCTCCACACGTGCTAGTTCATGAAAAAAGCAAGGTATATACTTACAAAAACCACTGTGTCCAGCTTTCCCTTACTTGCAGCCAAATGGAATCTCAACTGACATGAGGCTGTGTGGGGGAAGGTCAGCATCTCTGGGGGATTCATCCCTATACTGACACTCAGTGACTAAAGTCTTAAAGGTGAAGTCAGAGTAACCTTAGTTTCAAGATCTCTATCACTGATGCCATGTCTCTGCTGCCCTGACCCTCTGCCTGGCTGAGGACCTTCAGCTGATCTCTGGTCTTAATCCCCGTGCTCTGTCTCATGTTGGATTGCTTCCACAGCTTTTGATCTCAACCCCGTAAGTCCAGAACACCCCCATAGACTCAGCTGAATCCCATGTCTCATTCCTAACTTTGCTTCCCCACTCTACCTTGACTAGCTAGAAATCACCCTTGATTTCTAGCTCTGTCCCAGGAAGGGTCCTGGCATGACGTGACTACATCTGATCATATTTTACCTCCAGCCTGCAAGATGGTGGACTTGGTTTTTCTAATAAGCAGCACATTGCTCAATTTATAATTTATTATACATTATTATCCTCAGCTTTTTGGCAGTATGATTATTTCACAAATTGCAGGCTCCCACTTTAAATTAATGCTGATTGAGACTTTTCCCAGGTACATTATCTTACATTTATCTATATTAAATCTCATCTCATTTGCTTCCAAATTTGCATTCTTCTCTGTTCTTTTAGCCTCTCTGATAGTCATTGTGGTTTGGAACTTGGTAGCATCTGAAATATAATAAACTTGTCTTTCTTTCTAAATCATAAATGAGCTTCTAACATGTATAGAAGAAGAACTAGCATTTATTGTCCATTGACTAAGAGTCTTAGCTGAGATTCCCCCAAAAGTATACACTAAGATGAGGATTTGGTGCATACGGATTATGCGGAAGGAGATCCTGGGAAGCAGAGTGATGGGACGTGAAGGGAAGACAGGGAATGGAGGAAACGCAGTTAAGAGTACGTCGAGTGGACTACCACTGATGGCTTCTGGGGCTCACCTGCTGAAGACCCTCTGAGACTATGTAGAGCCCACCCCATCGACTCCTGCCCATCATCCCGAGGTGGTTGCTCCTGGGGAACATTAACTCCCTGACATTTACAGTCATCTTGAGCCTAGCAAGCTCCTGTAGCCAGAGAAAGCTCCCAGGCAGAGATGCGGACGCCGGAGGAGGAAGGTTTTGCATGTATGAGATTTGTCCATAGAGCTTCAGGTGACCTCTTAGCTAAGGGGAAATGAGCTGGGCACCTGCTACAGTCCATCCTGTGCACCACCCAGGTCTACTCTTGCCACACATTGTGTCTACTTTGTTCCGTCACTTACTAGCAAAGTTGTGTCCTGGATATTTCCCCGTCTCCCTCCTCTACCACTCATCTGAGATTGTCCTCAACCTTAGCCAGTACTTCTACTAGTGTAAGTTTCTTTCCCGATAAGGTAACTCACTGAGGTATCTGAGCCCCTCATTACAATGCCCTTGTTGCTCCATGGCTGATGAATTGCCCTTTCAGTTACCAATGGGCATGGAAGCAACAATAAGCCCTCCAGAGAATCTGCCGTGTTCCATACTATTATCTCTCCGTTCTCATTATAGGTAGGAGCCTCAGGACCTCACGTCATTTACCCATGCAAATAGAGTAACTCTTTTTTTTTTCCCTTCTTGTATACTGGCATACAGAGTCCAGCATAGCCAGGCAGCAACCATACCTTTAGGCTCAGTAGAACCCTTCCTGTGTTGCCTGGCAGAAACATCCATCTCTTGGGAACTAAGACAGCTAGTCCAGCAGAGCCAAGAGTTGTAGGTTTGAGAGGTTAAAAAAATTGCCCAAGAGGTCTTCTGGGAGTGACAGTGACTCTAGCAATAGGACCAATGCTTTTTTTACTTGCTCCTATAGGGGTCTGTCCACACACCTCTTTCCTGGACTTCCTCGTCTCCAGTCTTCCAATTATGTTCCTCTTAGGTCTCTGACCAACCTGTTAATCCATTCATCGCTGTATGTATTCTTCCCTCAGACCACTTCTGCCCCCACCCAAAGTTGAGGATTACGTGTGCTCAGACATCTGTGTGCTGAGATTTCTCCCTGCCACTGTCTTTCACCAACACTCCTGAGTGGGACTAGAGTACGGCAGCAGACCACGGTCAGCACGCTAACAAATTGTGCTGGACCATCCAAGAACCAGGACTGAGATTTTTCTAATCCATCACTGGTCATAAGGAGCTTTATAAGAGGCCACAGGTGTGAGTGGTGGGGGAGGTTCTGATGCAACAGAGGTAGGTGACAGAGGGTCAGGGTCATCTTTTCATGTCACTGACCTGCACCTGGCAGGTCTGCTTGGGCTTGATCTAGCATGGGACATTTTCATCATGTGATGGGTTATTGCTGTATACGCCCAACTTCCGACCCGGTAGACCTGACAACACCCAGCTCTTGGTGGGCAGTTCCAATTACATAATCACTTGATACACCATGATTAGGAGCTTCTTTCTGATCAGTGTATAATTCTCTGTGATAAAGTATGGTTCTGATCCAGAAACCTAAAGGTCTGCTCTGTGGTTCCTCTACTGAAATTGCCAAACCCTCCACACAGCATTTGTGTCTGCCTCGGTAGATCTGACACCCCGTAAGCTCTGCCTGGTTGTATAGCTCCATGTCAGAGCAGCCTTTACCATAGTCTGATCCTGTTGCAGAGGTTGCTTTTGGCCTCTTGCTTTTGGCCCCAATCAAAACGTGCAGCCTTCCTAGTCATCAATAAACTGTCGGAACAGTATTCCCAAATGTGGTATGTGCTGCCTTCCAAATCCAAAGCGGCCCGTCAAGCACTGTGCCCAACTTTTACTTGCAGGGAACTCAAGGTACAGTAACGTGCCTTACAGCTTGTGACGTGCCCCACGTGGTTAGACACCTTTTTTCACCTAATTTCACCAATGTGGCAGTCACCAAAGTCTTCATGGAGTTTATCTCCCACCTTCTGGTGTGGGATAAGTATGTGTTTTGTTGAACACATAGCAGTCTCTGACATATATATACATACGTATATGTGCATGCACATATAATTGTATAGATTTGTCCAATAGTGCATCTCAAGCTTTACCAAAGGGAAATATGAGTAGAAGAGGGAAGAACAATGACTGTCCTTCTCTTCTGTCCAAACACATTTTACTTCAACTTCCCTGAAACCCAGAAATTATGCAGGAGTGCACAGATGAACTAAACAGACTTCAGCACGACTGGTACAGTTAGTGGAATCTCCAGACCCCCAATCATTTACATATTCTCTTTGAGCATAACAGTAGAAATAATTCGAGGCAACAAAAAATATGAGATATTGAGGAGGACATAAGTGTCACCAAGGGGTCTGAGAGAACTTTCTAAGCAAGACAGAAAGCCCAGAAACTGTAAAGGAAGGAAAGAATACACACGGACCACAGAAGACTTAAGATTTTTGCACGACAAGAGAGTAAAAAACAAAGTCAGAAGACAAATGAGAGATTGGTAGAAGTATCTGCAATTCCCATGATAGATAAAGGTTAACGCAGAAAGAGCTTTTACAAATTAATAAGAAAAATGCCAACGACCCAATAGAAAAACATGGGCCTAGGATAGGAGTAGTTAATTTACAGCAGAGATTATCCAAAAGAGCAAGAGACGTAACAGTTCCCAGGTAGAATCCGATCCATTTCAATAGAAGGGCCCCTCTTCTGCACCTTGAGGAACAATTGCACACAGCATGGAATGGAAAGAAAGTGTCTGAGCCTTTTGGAATGTGGAGAAGAGAACTGCGGATGTGAGCTCCCTCTGACTTGTGCTCAGTGGAGCAAAATAGTGCTCCCAAGGGAAAGTACCTGGAAGAATTACAAGTGCCAGGAACTCTACTGGAAGGACTTAGGAAGGCACAGAAAAGCCATGAGACTTGTTCACGCACTTATTCATAGGCAGACTCCATCAAGGCGGGTGAAGAGAAAAGAGCCAGATCTGTATTTGAGCCCACTGCTGCCATTTACCAGCCAAATGGCTTTGGCAAGAGTTCTGGGTTGAATTGTGTCCCCCCCCAAAAGATACATTGAACTCCTAGCCACCAGTACTTCCATATGACTTTGTTTGGAAATAGGGTGGTTGCTGATATAATTAGTTAAATTAAGATGAGGTCATACTGAAATAAGGAGGGCTCTTAATCCAGTATGACTGGTGTCCTGATAAAAAGTGAAGAGACACAGAGACACACAGGAAAAAGATGACTGTGTGACAACAGAGGCAGAGATTGGAGGGATGCCTCTACAAGCCAAAGAAAACCAAGGATTACTAGCATCCAGAAGGTGTCATACTTTTCCCTTGCAGGTTTCTTCAGGAGTATGGCTCTCCTGACACCTTGATTTAGGACCCGTAGCCTCCAAAACTGTGAGCCAATAAAGTCTTGTTGCTGTCATCCACCCAGTTCGTAGTATTTTGTTACAGCAGCCACTGAGCACATATACAGCAAGTGTTAAAGAAAACTCATTAATGACACTTGTCAAGATGCTAAGGCTGTCCTGCATTTAGGACAGTCATGATAGCTGTAGGGACCACTGCAGTGGGGTTTTACAGTAGGGGAGAGAGATTGGGCTCATCTCTGAATACAACAAGGAAAAGTAGGAATTTTATAGCCCAGGAGTGGGGGGGAGGTGGGGATCAGCAGGTAATTCTGGCTAACTGGCCTAACAGGATTCTTGCTGAAGACAGGTCAGTGGTCGGATGCTACCTGGGGAACGGGTGGCGAGGAGGAAGGGAATCACATATTGCGAGTGATCAGATACGGAGAAGAGGAGATCCGGCTAAACTGACTTAGCAGGATTCTTGCTGAAATTGGACCCTTGAGGACAATGCCCAAGGATGGGTCCTAGTCAGGCGCAGAGGAGCCTGTCTAGAGTTTGGTCAAGAAGAAGGTCTTTGTCACAAGTCACCTGAATGAGCCTTGGTTTCCCATCAGTAATAGACGTATCACACTCCCTCCATCCCAGGAGTGGTGTGAAGGCGAGTGTGTTGTTAACTAGAAATTCTTCCCACATAGCAGCCTCCCCCAAAATCAGCCCTCCATTCAAGTGTTCATGTGTTCAAAGGAAGATAAAGAGGTGATTTTATATTTTCTCCCTGTGAATCTGTGTATCAAATACATTTTAGAAATAAAAAGTTCTAGAGCAGTGATTCCCAGATTGGATCGTAGAACCTGCAGCAGATTCCCCTATTTAAAAATACAGAGTTGTAGGGCTCCTCTCAATCTTTGGGTCCAGGGACTCTGCATTTCATTACAGAGGGCCCAGGAGAGCTGACGCAGAGTCAAGTTTGGAAATCGCTGTGTCAGAGAAGAGGCTCTGTAGGAATCTGAATGGTGTCAGTGAGAGTGGCACAGAGCACCCAGCAGGAAGCAGCAAGTCGTGATAGGAGCAGTACCAGGTTTGGAGTCAAAAGACCTGGGCTCAAAACCTGTTCTGTTTCCCGGCTGTGCACTGTTGGCTAAGACACTCTTACTAGTTCCCGATGGCTGTTGTGACAAACGACCACAGACTTGGTGGTTACAACAACACACGTGGAATCTCTTATCGATCTGGAGGTCAGAATTATGAAATCAGCCTTACTAGGTGGAGATCAGTGTCAGTGGGCTACACTCCCTCCAGAGGCTAGGGAAGCATCCGTTTCCTTGCATTTCCGGCTTCTACAGCGACATTCCTGGGCTCCTGGCTCTTCCTCCACCATCAAAGTCAGCTCACTTGACAGGGTTGCTGATATGATTACATAATTTAAACTATGCATTTGAAAGCATCCAGCACCAGCTCTGGAAAATAAGAGCTGAACAGTAAATGCTGGTTGAATTTTAGGAATCGTCTTGTATGGCATGTAGGTCAGGGCTGGGCGAGCATGGCTCCCTGCAATGCTGTTCCTGTAGGAGCTGGTCTACCCCAACCTGCTTCAGCCAGGGAAAGATGCTCTTGGTTGGGGTCAGAAAGAGCCTTCGATTTCCAACCCACACCCAATATGACTCTTGGATGAACCAGACACTTCTTTCCCTGAGTCTTGTGTGAAATGGATCTTGCAGTTTTATTTCACCAAGTAGAAATTGCTTTACTGTTATTGGTCTTTTAACCTTTAGGGAAAAGTAGTGCTATTTTTTTAAACCCTCAAAACCTTTTAATAGAATCTGCCAGCAGATACCCATGGCTTCAAATAACTCTCCAACACCAGACCCTCTTCTATGAACAGTTTCCACCTCTCTCTGTGTGTCTCTGTCTTTCTCTCTCCCTGTCTCTCTCTCTGTCTCTCCCTTCCTCTCTCCCTCCCCCATCTCTCTGGAATAAATCTTTATTACCTTTATCTATTCTTGATTCATTCAAGTAGACACACTTTTCATACAGCATTCTTTAATCAGAGTTCTGCTGTTGTCCTGTTTTAATTAGATCTCTTAGAAATGTAGTCAGCACATAAAATAACCTGTTTTTTAATTTTCTCTCAACTGGGATTGTAGCAAACACTATCTATCCAGGTTGATAAGTCAATTGTGAGGATCCTTCTACAGGTCTCTGTAGAAACATCAGGTTTGAAAATTCCCTTCAAAGAGAATTTCTCAAAACTCAAATCAGCTTGATGGTTTGGCTAATGCCATTGGGTGATAGAGAAAGGAATGTGGAAGGATGCAGCCGGAGGAGCCCCTACTTAATAGTCCAACTGAGCTGTGTTCGATTGCTCTGCTGTTTTCTAACTAAACGTGCAACCTTGGGCAAGTGACGTGGCCTTTCTTTGTCTCAGTTTCCACATCAATACATGCAGGAAAATTCACCTTCCATAATTTTGTTGTGAAAATTAAACATACACACACACACACACACATATATGTGTATATATATATATATATACACACACATATATATACACACATACATACATATGTATATATATACACACAAACACACACAGAGTGCCTGGCACAGTTCTAGAGATGCATATGTATGCACACACATATTATTTATCAATCTATATCTGTACCTGTATCTAGATCAATAAATATATAGATATAGATATATAGACATAGACATAGATACAGATATAGAAGTAGCTATGGCCATGGCTGTAGATCTTTGTTCTCTTCCACCATGGGAATAAGTAAATCATCACAGGACATATTAATGTACTTACCTATCACTCATTTACCTTGTTCATTCTATAAACATTCATTGAGCATTTGTTACGACCTAGAGGATGCTCAGGGATGTAAGGAGGGGACCACAATGTTGCCGTTCTCTTTCTGGCAAACACTGCTCGTTACCCAGTGTGGCGGATGCTGTGAGAGCCCCGCCCCTATCTCTTCCCTTTATCTTTTCTGTTCATACTGCCTCCCTTCCAACTGCCAGCATCTGCATTTCTTTTCCTGAGAGATTTTCCTTGCTGCTGGAGCCCTCTTTCCTGCTGGCACGGAAGGCAGAAGTGCTAGGGAGTTTGCATGTTCTGGGAGTAGCTCTCAACCAATGGCCAGAAGGAGTTGGTGTGTCAGTACCCCAGCGCCCTGGGCCCTTGTGTGAGAAAACTCCAAGATACGTGTTTCATGCGAGCTCCAAGAGCCCTTCTGTGGGATGCACTGCATCCCACACAGTGGTAGATGAATAGATGGTACACCCAGTGTTACCTGCCTAGTCTTCCTGGTCTCTCTTCTCCACTCCTCCCAGATAAACCACTAACATCAGATGCTCTCAGGGTCCGCCTCTGGCCACTTCCCACCAGTTGATTGGTGACTCAGGTCCTCTATGTGGCAGGGGAAGGAGGGGCCCCAGAAGGGGAGGAACCTGGACCCTGGAATGACGAGTGGACAAGGGCTGCCTCCTATTCTTGGGCGGCTCACCTCAGAACTGCTGAGTGACAGAGAAACAGAGGTGTTGGTCTTTAAATCACGTGTTTTTATTGGGTCTTTTTGCTACAGAAACCTAACTTTTTATCCTAATCGGTATATCCTCAGGAGCTTTCATCTAGTGGGGAGAAAAAATTAGTGATAACAATTAGTACCTCATAAATGCTAAAATAAAAACGCATACAGGTTATCAGGAAAGCATGTCTCTTTCACACATTATCTCAGGTAATCAATCCTGCAGCTCCATGAAAGGGCCATCAGCTCCAGTTTACAAGTGTCTTTTGGTTAGACTCTGCCAACAGGATTCTTCCAATCCTCGCACCTACCAGGTTTCCACCTGTTTCCGGGCCTTCCATCTGCCTGGACTTCCTTCGACCACCGTGGCCGCCTCCCCTGTCCAGCTCTGACCCCTCAGGTCTCAGCACATCCGCAGATCTCAGAGGGTCTTCGCTGGCCCCCGCCAGGTCAGCTCTCCTCCTCCAGGACTTCACAGGAGCAGTTTTATGAGACCCCTCACACTTGTCTTTCTTGTCTGATGCGTGGCATCTGCCTCGCTCACTGCCTGGTATATAATAAGTGCTTGAAAACTATTGTTTGAATGAATGAAGCTCAGAGGAGTAAAGAGTTGGAGTCAAGTTACAACAGTAAAAAGCCTGGAACACAGCCTGGCTACCTGCAGATCCAGGGCTCAAATGTCACTTCTCTCTTCTAGCCGATTCCCGAGGTGAACAGGACTTTCCTCTCTCATGGCAGCAGCCTCCCCAGGTACTGTGTGTGCCTGTGTCTCAACTCCTCTGCTATGTGGGAGCTCCTCCGGGCAGGGGCTGTGTCTTATTTGTCCTCATATCCCAGGACAGGGGTTCAGTAGATATGTGTGGAAGGGCGGAGAGAAAGAAGTGAAAAAGGGAGGGAAGGGAAGGGAGGGAGGAGTTAATGAGGAACATTAGTTCCCTAGGTACCATTTCTCCAAATTAATGAAATTTTCTCACTAGGTTTTTCAAATTCTTTCTCACTTTAATTCCACAAACAGCAACGTTGCTGTCAGCGCAGTAGACTGAAAGGGGGAGGCTGTGGAGCTAACAGACAGAGGTTCGCATCCTCCCCGGATGACTTCTAGCCGTATGACCTTAGGCAAAGGCTTGACCTCTCTGAGCCTCCGTTTTCACGCTAGTAGAATGGAGTAGCCATACCACAGTTATGGTAATTCAATAAAATATTTTTATAAAACACTCAGCTTGGTGCCTAGAACACTGTATGTACTCAATAAATGGCCATAATTAGTACTTCAGTACTTTTTGGAGCTCCCCCCGCAGTATGATTGGTACCATGAGGGGGCGAACATGAACACAGCTCAGACCCAGGAGAACAGCCAAGTGTGGAGGGTGTAGACTACAGCAGTTGTTTGAGTTTCTTGTTGCCGCTGTGACAAAGTACCACAAACTTGGTGGCTTAAAACTACGCTCATTTACTATTTTAATTCTAGAGGCTAGCAGTCTGATGTGGGTCTTGCTAGGCTAAAATCATGGTGTGGCGTGGCTGCTCTCCTTTCTGAAAGCTCTGGGGTGGAATCTGCTTCCTGGCCTTTTCCAGCTTCTAGAGGCTTTTTCCCACATTCCTCATCTCCTGACCCCCTTTCTCCATCTTCAAGTCCAGCCACGTTTCATCTCTCTGTGCCTTTTTACTGTAGTCACACCTTCTCAGATTTGCCTGTTCTGTCTCTCTCTTCCCTTTTTAAGGACCTTCAAGATTACACTTGGATAATCTAAGGTAATTTCTCTATTTTAAGTCCAGCTGCTCAGCAACCTTAATTCTATTTGGAACCTTAATTCATAGGTTCTGGGGATTAGGATGTGGACATCTTTGGAGGTCAAATTTTTTATCTGTCACACTGATGAAAGTACTGACTCTGGGGTGACACAGACATGGGTCTAATCCCAATTCGGCCACTTTCCAGTCATTTTCCCTCTATTATGTTTTAGATTCCTCATTTGACAAGAGTCAACTATTAACAGCCAGTGCAGAGTTACTGTTAGAAACCAGTGAGTTAATGCACTGCATCAATTAGGTTTTGCTGTATGACACACCACACACAATCCAGTGATCTAAAACACCAACCATTCATTTAGCTCTCAGTTCTGCTGGGCAGTCCTCCTATGTGAAATAATCTAAAGCGTTTCCTGTAGGACTTCGCACAGTGTAAACTCTGCAGTGTGTAGCTCGTCGCTATGGAGATTACAGCAGAACAAGCCTTGGGCTAACAGCTGCATCTCTGACACTTTGAAGCAGTGTGACATTGGGCAAATGATCCCATCTCTCCGAGTCTTGGTTTCCTCATAAATTGAGTAGAAATGAGTTAGAGAGGAATGCCTATCTCACAGGAGTGGGAGACTTAAATGAGGAAGTGCAAGCAAACGGCAGAAGTGTATCCAAGCTTCCATTGTTATAAGGAATGGACTCAGGAGCCCTGGGCTGGCTCCTTTGTCTGCCACTCACAAGCTGGGACACCCTGGGGAAAGCCCTTCTCTTAGAGCCTCGGGACCTCTCCAGTTAAACAAGAGGATGGGACTCGGTGATCTCTAAGTGAACTCCAGACCATCCTGCTAGACGGTTGGCAGCGCTGTAAGCTGGCCAAGAGAGCATCCTGGGCCCCATCCACTATGTTGTCCTCTCCTCCCCACCTGAAGGATGCTAAAGTCCTTCTCAGGCAGGTGACCAGCTTGACAGGACTTTCCCGGTTTTAGCAGTGAAAAATCTCACTTGCTGGGAAAGCCCTAGTCCCAAAACTCCCCAGGACTGAGGGCATGGAGGGCAAACAGACCCACTGGAGATGCCCTGTAGAAATTCTGAGTCAGTGAGGGAATGGTGAAGAAGGCATGAGAGCTGACACGTCTCAGCGGAGGGGAAACTGGTTGGTTCAGCACTTCACAAGGAACGCGTTGGGACTGAATTTGGGCTAGCGTCAGCCAGGTGTCATTATAGTTAGAAGCAGAGACACCACACTACGAGCTGTGAAGAGCCTGAAGCTGGAGTCAGCCAGACCCAAGTCCAGTTAAAGAATGTAGTTGTGTGGTCCCCGGGGATAATGACAAGACCCCGCTGTAAATGGGGAATAATGACTCTGCCTTTCTCGGAGGTGGGTATGTGAAGATCAAACGCATGGGGAAATGCTTTGCAAACAGCAAACGGCTACAGAAGTGGTCGTACTGACTTCTGTTTTCAGATAACTCAAAAAACACATTCAAGTGAGAGTTAGGTGAGAGATTTCAGGTTTTCTTGGTTGTTTGTTTTTATATTATCGACTTTAGTTTTAAAAACTTGAGCTAAGCTGCATAATATCAACCCGGGAAACAATAGCAGTCTGGTGACTAGAGATCCTAATCCCTGGGAGAGAAAAATCTGAATCTAAATGAGAAACAAAGTCTAGTTAATGAAAAGCCTGCAGGATATTTACTCAGGATGTCAATAAGAACCCTAGCCAGATATGCCTTGGAACAAGGATGCACAAGTTTGTGTGACACACACCAGAAATAACCCTTTTTGCTTATTTATTTAGCCAATAAGCAGCCTTGAACTCAGTTTTACTCTAACCTGCAAAGACTCATTGATGTTATCTTAGAATCACGGAGGAAAAGCTGAACAGGCCTTTGAAGATCATCCAGGGCAGGTACGCGTTGCCATTTCCCCCTCCTGTGCCACTCACAGAAAATTGCTGCCCTGCTAAATTGAGATAGAGCCTCAGAATCCTTCTCAACACACCAGCGTATTCAACAGACCTAGCAAGGCTGTATGACTTAAACATATTTTTCTCCTGTAAAAGCTGTGTGAAGAAAGGATAAAAAAATTTTTTAATGAACATAATACATATTCACAGGCGTATCTCATTTTACTGTGCTTCATTTTATTGCATTTTTTACAAATTGAAGGTTTGTGGCAACCCTGCGTCAGCGCCATTTTTCCTACAGCCCTTGCTCACTCAGTGCGTGTCTCACATTTTGGGAATTCTTGCAATATTTCAAACTTTTTCATTATTATTGTATTTATCGTGGTGATCTGTGATCAGTGATTTTTGATGTTACTATTGCAAAAATGTTATGACTTGCTGAAGGCTCAGATGGTGGTTAGCATTTTTTAGCAATAAAGCATTTTTTAAATTAAGCTATGTACATTTTTTAAGATATAATGTTACTGCACACTTTAAATAGACTACGGTATAGTGCCAACATAAATTTTAAAATTTTTTTCTATTGAAGTATAGTTGATTTACTATGTTGTGTTAGTTTTCAGTGTACCACAAGGTGATTCAGTTATTCATATACCTATATATATTCTTTTTCAGATTCTTTTCCAGTATACATTATTACAAGATATTGAATATAGTTCTCTGTGCTATACAGTAGGTCCTTGTGTTTATCTTTTTTATCTATACAGTAGTGAGTATCTGTTAATCCCAAACTCCTTATTTATCCCTCTCCCCCGCTTTTCCCTTTGGTAACCATAAGTTTGTTTTCTATGTCTGTGAGTCTATTTCTACTTTGTAAGTAAGTTCATTTGTATCATTTTTTAGATTTCACATATAAGGGAAATCACATGATACTTGGCTTTCTCTGTCTGACTTACTTCACTTAGTACGATAACCTCTAGGTCCATCCAAGTATTACTTTTATATGTACTGGGAAACCAAAAAATTTGTGTGACTTTCTTTATTGCAATATTCACTTTATCACAGTGGCCTGAAACCAAACCCACAATATCTCCAAGGTATGCCTGTGTTTAACTGCAGTATCATTATATAGGTAGTTTAATTAAAACAATTTTGTGGGGAGAAAAGAATTAACTTCCCATCACTCCAAAATCTTTTCTGATCTTAATAAACATAAAAAGTTACATTTATTTTACCTAGTTGTAATCAGCATATACATTCCATTTTCCCTTCTGCCTTCTTTATTCACCATCATTCAATGCTCACAATTGTCTGCCTACTCTAGAGAATTTTTATTTTAATGGTTAGATATTTATTATTCATTATTTTGCTCTACCAGATTTTCTCTATGATCCTCCTTTCTGGAGTCTACTGTTGTAAATTGCATAGCTTGTGTGTGTGTGTTTGTACAGTGGCTTCTGTATGTCTTCCATGGCTGCCATAATCAAGTCCCAGTGGCTTAAACAACAGTACTTTTTTTTCCCCTCACAATTTCAGAGCCTAGACGTCCAAGATCAAGGTGCTTGTAGGTTTCTTCTGCGCCCTCTCTCCTTGGCTTGTCGATGGTTGTCTTCTCCCTGCCTCTTCACGTGACCTTCACTCTGTGCCCATCTGTGCCTTGATCTCCTCTTTTAAGGATGCCAGTCATGTTGGATAGGGCCCATGCTAATGACCTCACCTTTTTTTTTTTTTAACATTTTATTTATTTTGGCCATGCCCCGCAGCATGTGGGATCTTAGTTCCCTGACCAGGGATCAAACCCACGCCCTCTGCACTGGAAGCACAGAGTCTTAACCACTGGACCACCAGGGACGTCCTGACCTCATCTTATCTTAATTACTTCAAGACTCTATCTCCAAACACAGACACATTCTTAGGTCCTGGGGTCAGGACTTCAACATATAAATTTTAGGGGAATCACAGCTCAGCCCACAGCAGTTTCTTTTTCATTTGGGTTCCTCTTCTGAGTTTTCAGGTCTGGAGCAGACAGGCTGTCTCCTGGTTCACAGCCTTTTGCCCTCTGCCCTTCAGTGCCTTTGTGATGTGACCTGGGAGTGGAGAGGTATATACCCAGGGGGTAACCCTTGCAGATAGAGCGATAGGAGATGGGAAGGTGCTAACAAATAAATCTTTCTCTTTTCCCACCCCAATAAATCATTCCAATCCACGGTGTCTGGGGATATCCCACACGACAGAATCCACCTGCATTTTTGTGTGTGAAAATACATCTATCTCAGTAACTTCCCACTTTGTACTTTTTTTCCCATTTTTCTTACCTCAAGAAAGGGAAACTCTTTCTTCCTGTGTGAACCATGAGTGTTTCTGATGCTTCGACATCTGGGATCTTGCTGACCCCTTCAGGGTCAGCCAACTCCCAGAGATGGTAAATGACTCACTTGTGAGTTTACCTTTCCTACGCAAACAACCAATCCCGAGCCCCCCCCTGCTTCCTCCATCTCTATGAGGCTCTCATACTCAGGCCTACTGCCCACCCTCTGGGCGGGTTCTCCGCAACCCAGGGCCAGGTACGACACCCAGAGACAGCCCCTGTGCCCCAGCTCACTGAAGTTATTCACAGCAGCCAATCCTGAGCCTGCTCACCCTCCCTCACCCATTTCTCCCCTGAGAAACCACAATGAAGCCCCCTACCCCTGATACCCCCACTGCCTCTGCCCCCAGATCCAGCCTGGTGCTCTGCCGTGTGCCACTACATGGCACTGTGTGTCCCTCCTCTTGGGAACTGGGAGTAACAAACTGTGGCAGTCATCTCCTGATCTGTTGGCCTCACCATACCTGAATAAGAGTAAAACTTTCATTTTAAAACACCTGCCAAACGTAAAATAGATAGCTAGTGGGAAGCAGCCGCATGGCACAGGGAGATCAGCTCGGTGCTTTGTGACCACCTAGAGGGGTGGGATGGGGGGGGGAGGTGAGGGAAGCAGACACAAGAGGGAAGAGATATGGGAACATATGTATATGTATAGCTGATTCACTTTGTTATAAAGCAGAAACTAACACACCATTGTAAAGCAATTATACTCTAATAAAGATGTTAAATAAATAAATAAAAAATAAAACACCTGCCTCTTGCTACCCTGATATTTTATCCTCTGATAAACATGAGTACTTAGGCTGTGTCTCAGGCTGATTTTCTAGGAGACTGAGCTAAAGCATTACCCAAAGGGAAGAAGACATGGTTTCCTTGCTAGCCTACTAAGTGCCAGGCAGTGTACTCAGACCTTCATTTATGTGATTTCATTAGAAGTAATTTGAAGTAATTTATAAGTCAAAGAAAATAGTTTCATGAATCCCGTTGAATTGCCTTTCTCCAGAAAGATTACGCAAAGTAAACTCATGTTTCTTTGCATCCCTGACAGCATCTGTTTGTTACTGCTTATTCAGTAGGTGCTCTGTGGTAAATTAGAAGTTGCTTCTGCTTAATGTTACCTTAATTGCTAACGAGGCTGTGCACTTAAGGTGAGAGTTATTTTGTTTGTTTGCTTGTTGGACTGCCAAAGTAATATGTCAGGCACAGACTTTTTGGGACATAGCAGACTTTCAGGAACTTACCTACCTGTTATACTAAGTTCTAATACTGGCTTCTCAGAAATTGTAGGGGCCCAAATTCCTGACCTGTCGGGGGCAGTGCAGGGCAGAATCTCAGCCCTGAGGCCCTCTGGTCCAGGGACCACATCCCCTGCTGCCAGGCTCCTTGGTGAGGTGAAGCTGGTGGGGTCGCAACCACTGGCTCCTCCTGAGTTCCACCCCTGGACTAGGGCCTCCTTTAACCACCGCTGGCCTCATGCTCCACCTGGAATGTGAGCCCCCTGACCTGGGTGCCTTTGACCCACACCCCCCTGAAAAATAATGCTTGTTGATAAAGCGTTTTGAGATTCTTCCAAAAAACCTAGGTTCTCGGGACAAGGTGTTATTATTTAGTTGATGGAAACAAATATCCATGTAATCACCATTATTATATTGTCAAAACTGCTTAGAATATCCACCCTGCTGGTGCAGTAGTGATGTCAGGATTTCTGTGACTAGTAAATTGGAGCATTAACATGAAATTAAAAAAAGAAAAGTTATATTACCAAGTAATTCATCGCAGTGATTTGATATTTCAAGGATAACCACCAAGCAGTTTCAGGGACATGTAATTATTTTTTCACTCGCTATTTTATGATGCATTACTCAGTAGCTGTGCAGTTGACTGTGCCTTTTAAAATGGAAGAATAACGAATAACAAGTTATTAACAGATCGACGACTAGGTGGGAATACAACTCGGATTTCCTTGATCCTCTCCTGCTTTGGGAATTAAAACTCACGTGGCAACAGGGACTCTGTAATCTCTCATACCTGAAGCACGGGGAACATGCCTGGCACATAACAGGGGTTCACTAAACACTGACATACTGGTGGTTTCCGCATTATTTGATGTTGCAAGTCTCTGTGCCCTGGTGCGTGCCCTACTTCTGTTGTTGAAATCCCAGTTTTCCCTCTGGCAAACGTTTAGTTATTCTTCACGTCAGTCCAAGGATCACCTTCTCCATGTAAAGCGTCTTCTGACTTCCCCAGGCAGATATAGGTGTTCTTTCCATGGTGCGCTGCTGTCCTGTGTACACGCCTGCATTTTAGACCCACCACGGTGGATAAACACTGTTTGTTCCCCTGCTGTTCCCTGACTATGTAGTAAGCTTCTTGAGGGCAGAGACTGCCCTCCTGCCTTCCCAACTGCTTTCTTTCCTGCCTCCTATTAGCAAATATTGACCAATCCCCTTTATGAGTTGGGCACTGGAATAGGCACTGTGGATACAGTGGAAACAGGCTAGACATGGCTCCTGCCTTCATGGAACTTCTGGCTTAATGAAATCTTATTTTACACTGCAGTCTGAGTTTCTGGCACAAATTCCGCTTAATTAATGTTTAAGGAAGGACTGAAAAAATGATGGAAGAAAGCATGGCAGAGGTGGGGGAGAAGGGCAAGAGGCCCTTAAAAGGATCTGCACGGTGATGTCAGTAGGATTTGAAATTTCACTTCCCGTTCTGAAGGGTGGTCATTTGGAAGGCAATCTCAGCTCTGATTTCCCAGGTGGCAGAACTGGGGCCAATGGCTGGGAGTTCCAGGAAAGCACATTTCTCCATCATTCCATATCAGTGGATATAGACAGAAGGAGCTGAACAGTATCCTATAGGAGATGCTGTGAATGTTAGAAGATTGCTTAGCCCAATGCCCGCACATGGTAGGTTCTGGAAGAAAGGAAAAGATAGAGGAAGGAAAAGAGTCCCCGAAATATAATTGTGAAGCTTAGGGGAGATACAGCTTAGAAGAGGTACGTGGGGAAAACAACTCTAGGTTTTTTTGTTTTTTTTAACATCTTTATTGGAGTATAATTGCTTTACAATGGTGTGTTAGTTTCTGCTTTATAACGAAGTGAATCAGCTATACATATACATATGTTCCCCTATCTCTTCCCTCTTGCGCCTCCAACTCTAGGTTTTAGTTTGCTTTGCGTTCAGTCAATTAACAGGGAAGCCAAATCAGGTGACAGAGGCATTCATGTGATCTCAGGCTGTTTAACAGAGTTCCCTTCTGTTGTCAAAGTCATAACAATGTCATTGACCTCACTGAAGTCACAGGCATCTTACAACTCCAACTGACTGAGAGTAAAGACTGAAAGAGGTTGTTGTCCCAAGCCAGTGTGGGGCCCCTGCTGCCTCTGAACCTCCTCTCTCAGCCAGTCCCCCAGATCCCAGGCCACGGGAGCCAGGATGCAGGACAGCATTGCATTAAACAAGACCAGGGTCCAGACAGCTGTCAATCAAGACCCCTGTATTGCCCCTTTACACTTAGAGTTATACCACTTTGGTTTGTCTTTTCATACACATCCTGATTCTATTCCAGTTAGAGCAGTGATCCTGCTTTCACATCTCCCCGTATTAACTTCAGCATACACACAATATGGCCCTTTTATGGACTGAACTCTGTCCCCCGGCAAATGCATATGTTGAAGTCTTAACCCCCAGCACCTCAGAATGTGGCTGTATTTGGAGATAAGGTCTTCAAAGAGATAATTAAGATTATTAGGTCACTGGAGTGACCCTGATCCAATACAACCAGTGTCTTTATGAGACTAGGAGATTAGGACACAGACAGACACAGAGGAAAGACCACGTGAAGAGCAGCAAGGAGGTCGTCATCTGCAAGCCAAGGAGAAAGGTCTTGGAAGAAAGCAAACTTGCCAGCACCTTGAGCTCACACTTCCAGCTTCCAGAACTGTGAGAAAATACGTTTTTATTCTTTAAACTACCCAATTTGTGATACTTTGTTGTGGTGTTCCTCATAAATGAATACAGGCTCCAACACTGTAGAGCGTGTTTAGTCATCGAGCATAAGTAGTTTGCCTATTATCTACTTCATTGGAAATCCCTCACTATTAAATTTCGATTAATGACTTCATTTGAAAACACTACCACTTCCTGCCAAGGGCTGTACCAGGGATCAGATATGACCAGTTTCCCGAAGAAATATTATTTGTAGGAAATGAAAGGAGGGGCCATGCCCTTCTTAGGCCTGCTCAGATCCTGCTTGTGTTATAACACTTCTTTCTTGTACTCAATTCCTATTGATAAGCATCTCCCCCATTAGACCTCAGGCAACTTTGGTGCAAGTGTTCTGCCTTCAGCATTATGGTATGTGCCCTGTTTTACACACACACACACACACACACACACACAAACACACACACACACACACACACACACACACACACACCCTATAGAGTTCCTGGTGCAAACATTGCCAGATTGGATGAAAGTCTACCAAACAAATTCCTGAGAATAATTCATTTCTCCATGATCATCTCCTCCTGGAAAGGGGAAAAAACAAAGGCCAGGACAAACAAATCCACTTGTAATCTGGACCCCTGGTGAGGAAGCAGATATTCTCATTAAAACTTAATCTGTTGATCTGTTTGTCTATCACTATGGTTGGTTTAGTACCCATAAGGCCCCCTAAGAATGGATGAGCTCTGTGTAAACTCCATTTCTAAATGGAGCTTCAAATAAGCTTAAGAGCATTTTAGAAATCTCAGGCGTTAACCTAAGATTGGACTTTGACATGTGGTGGCCTCGGCTGGGGGACTCTGTCCTCCTCATCAGGCCTCACCAAGCCAGGCTCTCCCTTTTCCATCTCTTCTGTTGCCATAACGCCTTAGTCTATTCAGGCTGCGGTAACAAATATACTATTAACTGGGTGCTGATAAACAAGAAACACTTATTTCTCACAGTTCTGGGGGCTGGGAAGTCCAAGGTCATGGTGCCAGCAGATTTGGTGTCTGAGGAGGGCTTCCTGATTCACAGCTGTCTTCTCTCTGTGTCCTCACATGGCAGAAGGGGTGAGGGAGCTCTGTGAGGTCTCTTTTATAAGGGCACTAATCCCATTCATGAGAGTTCCACCCTCAAGCCCTAATCACGCCCCAAACCCCCTCGTCCTAATACCATCCCATTGGGCATTAGGTTTCAAGTTGTGAATTTTGGGGAGATACAGCATTCAATTCATAGTATGTAATCACCACGGTCTCCTTGGGCTGCACAGCTGAAGGCAGGCACTTCCCCCAGCCCAGTTCAGAGAGCCCTGGCACGCCTGTGTGACATGCTCAAAACCCTCAGTGATTCCCTGTGGCCTCTAACAATGGATTTCAAAACCACATCTGGAAAAACAAAACCATGCTTCATACTCTTGCTGCCATCGTATTTTAGTAACAATACCTAATTCATCTTGCAATTTTCAGTGATGTTAGGAGGACATGTCATTTGGATGTTTGTGGGTATAAGGAAGCTGGAAAACAAGCATTTGTGCCTGATAAAGTCTCACAGCTGATATGACCTGCTTCCTTCCTTCCTGTCTCTCAACCTCGTCATTCCCATTTCTCCACGAACCCTAAGCCCTGGACACTCCAGGACACTCAGGTCTCCCAAGCCATTGCATGCTGTTCCCTCCCATCCGGACCATCCTTCCTCCTCTTTCTCCTTGGTCAGTCCTCGTCATCCTTCAAACCTCATCACCTAAGTGATGCTGCCCTGCTTTCCCTCCCAGCATCTGGATTGCCCTCCTGTGATAGAATTTGGGTTGGTTTTTGTTTCTGAGTCTTTCTCGTCTCAGTGGCAGAGATGGTGTTTCCTCCAAATCTGCTCAGAATCAAGCACAGGGTAGGTGTTCAAGGGACATTTGGTGCTTGAAGAAATGGGAACCAGAATAAGTCTGAGGCACGTTGGAGCTGGAGGCCCCTCCCCACCGTCCTCGAACTATGCAGCTCCACCTGCCTCATAGGTCTGCTGAGGCCTCTGGGGTCCCCGACACATGTCTCATCTTCCAATTGCCATGGGCCCATCAGGGAGTCCCTTTGTGGAGACATCTGCCTCATTCACTTACATCAACTTAAATTACTTCCCTGGACTTGCTCCCCTCCCTCAGACCTTGTGTTTGATATTTGTTCACCAAGTGTATCAGCAGTGTCGGGGATTTAATCAAGATGTATGGACTATAAAGGAATTCACAGTATTGGCACATATGTATGTTGGGGCCGGAGCTGGAGCCATCAATCTTGCCTGAAAACTTGTCAACAAGGTGAAATGGCCAGATGTCTTATTTTCGCAATTTTGTCATTTTCTTTGAACTACAGCCCCCAGAATGCTCCATCCAGGAAATATGCTGCCCTTCGAATAGCTATGAGCTCCAACTCCGGCTGTCTACAGAACAGAATGCACTAGGTGCCCTCTATAACTCTGCCTTCTCAGATCTGATTCGGACCCAAACAACAAGACTCGGGGAAAATACTAAGAGGGAGATGAAAGCAGAGCTCCTGATGGAATCAAGAATGACACAATAGTGACACAGAAAGCACAATTCATCCTATGAAAATGGGATAAATCATAGCCGCATACTCTGGGTACTCAGTGAGGTTACCACGTTCCTGGGGCTGGTGTTCAGCTCTCGTCCCAGAGACTCCACTTTGGGGAGTCCTTTCAATGTGCTTTCTTTTAAAGGCTTGCGTTCTCCTTTCAAAAAGCTTCTGACACATGCAGTGTAACGTAGCAGATAAAGAGATACAGTTTGGAGTCAGAGATGTCCTTGAGCGAGAGGCTTAAACACTCTGAAATCTAGTTTTCTCATCTGCTAATTTGACCGATAATAGCAATTCTCTCCTAGAATTGCCACGGGAATCAAAAAGAATAATTCAGGAAAAACACGAAGCAAAGCATTATTATTATAAGTATGAAATAGGAAATGTACAATAAACAATTGTTTATAGTAGGAGAAAGATCAACAGTGTCATGTTATGATTCTTGGTAATGATCAAACTATCATCAGTAAGTTTTTTTTAAAAACTGACTTCCTGGATGAAAAGTGGAAAATGTTAAGATTCCACAGACAAACAGACCTGGGTTTGAGTCCCAGACTCTCTGCACTTCAGTTTTGCAAACTTCTTCCCATCTTTATACTTAATCTTTAAAACGGGTTTAATAAAACCCTCCTCATAGGGTTCATGTGAGAATTAAAGTAATAACATACAGAAAGTGCTAGGCTTAGAGCCTGGCAACTGTTCAGCAAAGGGCTATCATTAGTATTAATGTCAATTCTCTCTGGTTTCTGTTAAAGGTACAGAAGGAAGAGACTGTACTAGAAGGAGGACCCTGAGTTGGAATCCTGGTATTTTTATTAAGAGGTGTTAGATATTTATTTAATCTTTTAGAAGCCTCAATTTCCTCATCTGAGGAAAAGTCAGCATCTGGTTGTGCTCTTGGGCTCAGTGCTATGGGCACGCATGGCTCCATCCTTTCTGGGCACTTCTGAAGAGTGTCCAGAATGTTTCTCAGGGCTTTTCACTCAATGACAAACCAGCAGAAGTAGAAGCCCCACTGTTGAGAGTTGCCCCTGTGGGTGCTGACACTGCATTTCCCAGTTATATGGAGGGGGCTTGCTGAATAGAAACAAGCCAGTCTTGGGGCATCAGAGTGACCAAGAAAGATGCATGACGTGAGCTCAGGAGAAGAAGCGCCAGCGTGAGGGGCATTTAGTCCTGCACGGCAGCATGCACCTGCTGGGGCTGGGACCAGAAATAAGGTTGAGAGGACATGGGCATGAAAGGGTCTGATACGCTGTATGTAGCAAGTAATCTTGAAATGTCTCAAAGGCTTAGAATCAAAATATTGCCTTCCAGTTCTGAAAATTGGGCTCATCTTACCCTGAGTTGACATAGCAACAAAAACCAGGTGTTGGGTAAAAATGTCCTTCAATCAAGTATGTGATGACAGATTTCTGAAGACATCTGGATGCTTGATGAAATTTGCATTCAGTTTGTTCTCTCATTTGCACACACAGTTACATACAAAGAGAGAGGAGGGGGTGGAGGGAGGAGGAGGAGGAGAGAGAGAGAGGGAGAGGGAGAGGGGGAGAGA
>NW_020172779.1:17091401-17154465 GCF_003031525.2 Neophocaena asiaeorientalis asiaeorientalis
GAGAGAGAGAGAGCGAGAGAGAGAGAGGGAGAGAGAGAGGGAGAGGGAGAGAGAGAGGGAGAGAGAGAGAGGGAGAGAGAGAGAGAGAGAGAGAGGGAGAGAGAGCGAGAGAGACAGGGAGAGAGAGAGAGAAAGAGGGAGAGAGAGAGCGAGCGAGGGAGAGAGGGAGAGAAAGCTACTCCTAGCAATATCTAGTTGGAGACATGGATTGAATGTTTACATCCCCCCAAAATCCGTATCTTGAATTCCTCATCCCCAATGCCGTGGTGTTTGGAGGTGGGGTCTTTGGGAAGTGATGCGGTTTATATGAAGTCAAGGGGATGGAGCCCCATGATGGGATTGCTGCTGCCAGCACTATCTCTTCCCACCATGTGAAGACACAGCAAGCAGGTGGTCATCTGCAAACCATGAAGAGGGCATTCACCAAAAACCTGACCATGCTGGTACCCTGATCTCAGGCTTCGAGCCTCCAGAACTGTGACACACAAATGTTTGTTGCTTAAGCAGCCCTGTCTATGGTATTCTGTTATAGCAGCCTGAGCGGACTAACACAGGGGGAAGCCCAGCCTCCACCTGCCTCATACCACTTCTCAGAGTTGAACTCCCACTCTGAGGCTAGTACTGGGCTGGAAGTTTCATCTTGCGGAGATGATGGTATAAGGGTAGAGAGGTAGGGAGGAGAGACATCTATATATTGAGTTCCAACTAAATCATTATCCTAAAGTCTTTGAAATCTCTCATTTCAAAGCTTTGAGGAAGTCTCTGTGTTATAACAGGTGGACAATTGAATCCACCTTTGGAGCAAACCATTCTTCTGTTGTCAGAATACCACCTTTCAGGTGGGAAAATAAGAGTGCCACCGTTCAAACTCACCCCTTGCTTCCTTGCCACCTATGACTATGCATACACAGAGCAAAGGCCGTCTTCTCACGCTGAGAGTTTTAGGGTGCTCTGGATCCCAGCAGCTGACTCTATGAAAAGGGGTGTGTATCATGGGCAGAGCTGAGTGTCTGCCACTTTTGGTTCCTAGAGAAAGGTTTCTTCTCTATATGTGGAATTAGAATTGAAATTTTTCATTCGTTCTTAGATGTGTGTGTAGAGGGGTGTCTGTGTGGCCATTTTCTCACAGGACATCAGGAACTGAGCCCCTAAAGATGCAGAAATGACATGTGGACCCAAGCACCATCTCCAGCTAAAGGAGAACCTGCAGTGAGCCCACATTAGATTGCTAACGTCCCACCCATAGTAAAATAGGATGGGCGATTCCAGAATGAAGATGGGCAGCAAAGTGCCTTGCATTGCATTGCATTTGGATGACTCTATTCTGATGGGATTGCCTTGCTGGAAGACACAGCACAAGGCCGACTCTTACCAGAAGGAGGTGGGGCTTCCAGGAGGGAGGGGTGTTCTCCGGAAAGAGCAAATCTGAAAACAGAGAAGCATCTGCTGGAGACCTTGGATCAGGAAAGAGAGGACACTTTGTCCTGTGGAGGGACAGAGATGTACTCACCGCCTCACCCCGGTGGTGCACAAGGCAAAACTGACTTCTGCTTAGCGAAGGGAGCCTGGAGCAGCCACAAGGCACTTCATACTGCACAGGCCTGGGGGGAGGCTCCACCGCTGAAGGTGGTTTTACCCAGTATAAGTACCTCCGAATTATGATCTCCTTATTACTCAAGGCTGCGGACAGGTTCTGTTAAAGATCACAGAACCACCTGGCTTGAGATTGAGGGATAGAAGGGAAACGCGTTCTTCTTTCTCTCTCCCCGGAAGGCACCGACCCAACAAAGGTTGTTGCTTCCAGATCTGCAGTGACCAGTAGGGCATCCACAGTGAAAACTCACCTGAGTGAGAGGTTCCACCCCAGCGTGGAATGGGAGAGAGCCCCAGTGGGAAGACAGCCCAGATACCCTCACACACACAGGAGAAGGGGAATGGGGGGGGATTCCCACCATCACTCCAGTGGGGACACAGGAGCAGCAGTGATTTGGGTTTTCTTCTTTGCTTTCAAAGTATTTAATGAATAGTCCAACTCAGTTCATTACCAGACTGATCTCTCCTTAGGACGTCGGAATACCGAAAGCCAAAGATCCTTCCCAGTATTTGATGCGTGCTGTTACCATGCTTTAGCAGAAAAGGGAATACTTAATGAAACCCATATCTTCGTAAACTTAAGTCATGTTTTTCACCCTTCCCATCTCCCTTTACCCCATTTAGTAGAGGAATTGAATTTGAGATGAGCTTTTAATTAAAAATCTCATAATAATATATACAAAATCCAGGAGATAAGGAAATTAAACAGTAAATTTTTTTCTTTTTTCCTTCTCCCTCCCTCTCCACATTTCCCATTGTTTGGCATGCACAAAGTTTATTAGAACAAAAGGACACAAAAGAACTTTTAGCATCATAAAGGACAATGTTGGAGAGGGCTGTTTTGGAGCAGTGAAGGTCTTGATGGGCTTTTAACTCATCGATCCAGATCCAGACCAAGAGGTGGGCAGCCCCTTCTGTACCGGAGGGTTTGGAGAGCCCACGGCACCCTCAGCCAGCTAAATAAATGACAGTCCACATGAGAAGTCACGTGCCCTGGGAGGTGTGGGACTTGGGGGAGTAATAAGGAGGTTAATGGACAAAGGGCCTTAATAGAGGGGAAAGAGAGAGATTCCAGGGGAAACCCTCCTGATAAGGAAGGGATTTGTTCTCGTTTCCTTTTATATCTAACAGGCTGACAGTGACATGATTTGATTGTGGGACATACGACCCCTTTCTTCCATGATAGAGGCCATAAGAATGTTGTTACAGGAGAAACAATAAAAATAAATCTTAAATGTTTGATTTTTATAAATGATGTTTGTTACTTTGTTTTCAAGGAAATTTAAAGGAGAAAAACGATCATATTTTGCAGTTCTATAGAAAATTCCAAATATTTCGAAATTCATGATGAAGGGAAGGCTCTGAGTCCCTTAGTTTAGATTCATAGCTGGACAATTCCTTCAGGTCCCTGGGACTAGAAGCTTTAGAAGTCTGAAACACAGGCCTCCTGTTGACATTTTCTGGTGTTGTCATAAGCCAATTCATGGCTGGTGTAAAGTCAAGAGACTTGAAAATCTATCATGGCAATCAGATCAGATCATTGGTATAAAGAACTTATCTGGAATGACAAGAGTAGGTTAACTAATGTCTCCGGGGCGGGGGTGGTGGGGTGGTGGAGTGGAAGCCATGAGAAGCTGACACACCTGAATGCTTGTCATTGTAAATTCAGAAGGATGCATATTACTTTGTTGTGTGTTTGTTTAAACCTGACCTCACTCTGAGAAGAAATTGAGGAAGTTCTTACATATAGCACAGCAAGATAAAAAAAATAAAAATAAATTAGAAGACTAGGGCGAAGAGAAAATAAGCTGGAATAACAAGATGAAAACACAATTTAAAAAAAGTTGTCGGCAGAAGAGCGTGCTGCGAAGCTCTGCGTGATGATTCCAATTGAGCCACAAACTGATTTCTTAGCAGGGCGCACTCATTTTTCTACCGGTAGAAGCACATAGGTCACCCCAAATTTAGCATTTGGACTCATTTCCATGCAGTAGGTAAAGCTAGATGGGAACATTATTCATAATGAGTAGAGCTCTGTCCTTACTGCTCTAGGTGGAAAGCCGCACCCATACTTCCTTAAGACATTTTTTTAAAGCTGTGGTTTTCATTTGATCTGCGGGAGTGTGAAAAACTTCCAAGTCAGTTTGATGGATTGTAGATGGTGCATTCATTCACTCATTCAACAATGTATTGAGCACCTATTACTTGCCAAGAGTCCTGCTAGGTGCTGGGATAGAGGAACAGATGACACAGAGCTGCTGCCCACTTGAAGCCATGGGAGACAGACAAGCAGAAGGTCAATTACTTGGCAAGGGGATGGGTGCTGGTCACAGGTGCACACCTGTGGGTACACAGAATTGGGGCACACTGTAATGGGGGCATGGCAGGAAAAGGACAGTCTCAAAGAGGTAGAAATTGATATTCTTTTGGCCTCTGGATTTCTTATATTCATTCATTCATTCATTCATGCATCTACACCAGGGACTTAAAGAGCCACATCCCTTGAATTTTACTGTCAACTGACACAGCTTCAACCGCACGCTCTTCTTTCTTACTTCCTCGCCCCTATTATACCTGATTTTCAGTCGCAAAGAGAGAATTTGGTAGGCCAACATTTTCATTCTAAGGGTATTTCTCTTAGAATATTTCTACCTCTTAAAAAAAAAAAAGTGATTTTGCATCTATCCTATTATCTCCATTACCACAAATACCATAAAGGGAAAAAAATGTCAAATTGGAAAAAGTCCTAGAACCTGAGAGCAGAGAATCTTCATTCAGGTCTTAGCCTAGATGTTTTTAGCTATGTGATGTTAAATAAGTCACTCAGCCTCTCTGAACCTCAACATCTCACCTGTAAAATGGGGATTAAATAGTACCTGCTTCATAGAATGAAAATTAAATGAAATAATGGCTGCAAAGTGTTTAGTACCCAGAGAATGTTTGACAAATGCCAGTTTCTCCTTGGACTAGGAAGTATCTTGGAGAAATGTTTCTGTAATCAATTCAGTTTTTCACCAATTCTTTTTCAATGTGTGCCAAGCAGAGTAATGGGCATAAGAAGGAAAAAAGACATAATCCTGCCTGCTGGAGTCAAGTCCAGCTGTCCACTGGCTCAACGGCACCCACCTTCATTGTCACAGCATCACAGCACCTCCTTTCCAACTCCTACATGAAAATTGTTCCCCTGTAAAGGATTCTTGAAATTTCCCCAAAACCAGTCTGTCAGACACTTATTGCCCAGGGTAATAGCAAGTCTCCAATAAAGGGCCCCCAATGATCACCACTTCCCAAAGGTGTTCTTCATCATTGTCCAGAGTTTACCCATGGGATTGAGCTCCAGTGCCTGCTACGGCAGTTGATTCAAAAATGCACTTTTTTGAATCAACTTCCTTCTCCAAGAGAACCCAGATGAAGACCTTCATATGGGACAAATGTCATTTGTCTTCTCCAAGAGAACCCAAATGAAGACCTTCATATGGGACAAATGTCATTCTGTTCCTGTCTAAAGCTTCTCTTCTCCACACCTTAGCACATATTAACTTATTTAATTTTAAATAAGGTATTAAGAGATACTACGTAAAGTTAGAAACTTACTAGCTCAGTAAGCTGAGCAACCCAGCCTCAATTTCCTCATGTGCAAAATGGATGCTGTAGGCTGTAAATGGATGTGCTGGTTATTATAATCTCAGAAAGCCCCTAACATTCTCCCTACCACATAGCAGGTGTTCAAGAAAAGTATTGTGTGTTTATTGAGCACGTACTATATTACAGACACATTCTAAGCATTATTT
Source organism: Neophocaena asiaeorientalis asiaeorientalis (assembly GCF_003031525.2). Classification (NCBI taxonomy): domain Eukaryota; kingdom Metazoa; phylum Chordata; class Mammalia; order Artiodactyla; family Phocoenidae; genus Neophocaena; species Neophocaena asiaeorientalis. Next base: position 17,096,786 of record NW_020172779.1, read on the forward strand.
ATATATGAATTCATTTAATTCTTACAACAAACCTTCCAGGTAGGTATTATTATCATCATGTCCATTTTGTAGGTGAAGAAGCTAAAGCTAAGAGAGGTTGAGTGTCTTGCCCCATGGTCACACAGCCAGTAAGCAGCTGAGCTGGGATTTGAACCCATGTTGTGGAACTCCAGAGCCCACCCTGTTAAGCACAGCACTATCCCACTTCTTACCAAAACATAACTATTAGCTATAAAGTAACCCCAGGCTTTAAATACACTTTACTTTAGATGCATTCAAAATATAAAAATCAAGAGGAAAGGGACAAGCCTGTCCTTCGGTTAAATAGGTCTATTATCTAACAGCTAGCTACATAAACTCAGCCCAAACATGATTTAGACTTTTTTCTGCATAAACCCAACGATCAAGTATAGAAGGTGAAGAGTAGCAGATCTTGGCTTATTATATAGAACTTTCTAATGGTCAAAAATGTTCAACAGTGGGCTTCCCTGGTGGCGCAGTGGTTGAGAGTCCACCTGCCGATGCAGAGGACACGGGTTTGTGCCCCGGTCTGGGAAGATCCCACATGCCACGGAGCGGCTGGGCCCGTGAGCCATGGCCGCTGGGCCTGCACGTCTGGAGCCTGTGCTCCGCAACGGGAGAGACCACATCAGTGAGAGGCCCGCGTACCACAAAAAACAAAACAACAACAACAAAGAAACCCAGCAACAGCAAGGAAACAGTCTGCTTGAGCAATTTCTCAGTCCCTAAGAGCATTCAAGCTGATGCCGTGTATCCCTCGTCCTGGTGTTGCAGAGAGGTTTTGCACATTTAATGGTGGTTGCACAATAAGGTGTTTAAGATCCCTCCTAACCTCAAGATTCAACAAGACAAATCAGCTGGTGCTTATTACCCTAGGCTGTTGATTGTGTATGTCACTGAGACACTACAGCCTCTAATATGGATCTTAACTTTCCAAATGCATACCTCCCACTCACCCCCCCTTCCTCGCAGGGTTGTTATAAAGATAAGAAATAATGCATGTAAAGTCCCAGGCGCACAGTAGGCAAGCATGATACGGCTGTCAGGTGGGGGCTATTACGATGTGTCTGGGTGCTCTCTTCTCTGTGTTGACCACACAAATGAACCCCTCTTATTTATTACAAGAACTCTCTGAGGTAGGTTACCTATCCCTAGGAGGTGAGGGCACTGGGGCTGAGAGAGATGCCTGAAGTCCCACGGCCAGTCAGCGGCCACACCCCCTCTGCCCAGTTCCAGAGCCCTTTCTGCTCCCTCCATGCATCCTCTCTGAAAGCAGATCCGAGAGGTAGCACCAATCAGTCCTCATCCCGCACCACACGGGAGTTTTTGAGTCTTGGTAAGAACAGCAGGAGTGACTTAATTGAAAGAAAGGGCATACTGTGGTAAGAAAAGGTTGTCATTTTGTTCCTTTGACTGTCGGCCCTTAAAACGTACCCGTGATTAATGAACTCCCTGAAAGCCTTCTCTCTCAAATTATTTTCTTTTCCTGAATCCCACAGTAATTGTGATTGTTTTATAATAACTGCTGCTGTGACACAAATTACCTTTAGCAAACACCCAACATGGTTAATACCTTCACCAAGTGGCACGGCTGCCATTGTAACACCCAGCCAGGGTGGGGTTTCCAGCTAGGTGGACCTTGTGGCAGGAGGGAGACCTTTGAATGTCAAATGGAACCCAGCTCAGGTGGGCTTCCCTTGGAATCAAAACTCTGTATTGAAATACAACTTAAAAATATTAGCTGGACAGATTTTTTTTGTTTTTGCAAAAGGGGTTTTTGCTTTATAAATGATTTTGCTTAATGTTCTTCAAATTGCGACCCTACAAAATGTGCAAAAGACTCCAGACTGGAATGTAGGGACATTAGCTTCCATTGCTCACCTTGGGCAAGTCATTTAACTTACTTGAACTCCTGTTTTGAAGGAAAAAAAGGAAGAAAGGGAGAAGGGAAGGAGACAAGGGAGATGAGAGGGGCAAGGATAGAAGAAAAGAACAAAAAGGAGGAAGAGGAGAAGGAGAAAGAAGAGGAAAAAGAAAGGAAAACTCAAGGAATTGGACGTACTCCTTAGACCATCCTGGATCCAGAAGTCTGGGACTCTGATCGCACGTAAGCTTTAGCGCCCACGTCTGATTGATTGACACGGTGTTTTCCGAGCCACATCTGTTGCTGTGCACACAAGCATGCAAATGAGACACGTCTGCTTTTTTAAATTTATTTATTTATGACTGTGTTGGGTCTTTGTTTCTGTCCGAGGGCTTTCTCTAGTTTGCGGCGAGTGGGGGCCACTCTTCATCGCGGTGCGCGGGCCTCTCACTATTGCGGCCTCTCTTGTTGCGGAGCACAGGCTCCAGACGCGCAAGCTCAGTAATTGTGGCTCAGGGGCCCAGTTGCTCCGCGGCATGTGGGATCTTCCCAGACCAGGGCTCAAACCCGTGTCCCCTGCACTGGCAGGCAGACTCTCAACCACTGCGCCACCAGGGAAGCCCGAGACACATCCGCTTTAAAGCATTCGCATTCCTAACTCCTGGGGCCCGGTGTTCCCCAAACTCTCCTTGAAGATAAAAATCACCTGAGGTCCAGCTGGACCTCCAGAAGTCTGATAGTTTTACTAGCCTGTGGGTTATTACAGGAGCCCCAGGTGATGCTTATCCTCAGGGAAGTTTGGAAAACACGGGGGAAAATACTGAAAACTTGAAGTGGTCCAGACGGTGACAGAAACACAGGGATGGGAAATGACAGTGCCTCACCCCAAAGCTGAGTGGCTCGAGAAGGGAGAAAAGGATTGGGGAGATGTGTCAGACCTGGCAGAGGGCAGGAGGAGAGTGCCAGGGCCCCTCCCAGATCCCTCCAGGATCTAAGCTGCTCCTCCAAGAGGAGGCCTCCATCACCCCAAGTCATCACCGCAAACATCCGGAACTTTAGAGAGGGCAATGCAGGTCGACCTGGGACCCTGCTCAGCAGCAAGGAGTCCTCCTGGGCCCCATCTCTGGGGTCAGAGGCTCAGCATGAGCTAAGTCCGTTCTGCTGAGGATGGACTCCTAAGGCCACTGTTGTCTCTCACTGTCCAGCCTGACCCTCTCCTAAAAGCAGCCCATGCATCCCCGTGTATCATCAAACAGGCCCTCTCAGGTTCCTGGGGTTTGGCAGTGGACATCCTGTCCCACTCTGCCTTGCTTTTCTCTTCATCCCTGTACAGGTCCGCAGGCTCCCCACTTTTGATTTCATCTCCCACATCTGGCCTCATTCCTGGCCTCTAAACTTGACAATGACTAGGGTCTTCTCAGCTTGAATTGCAGCATCTATAAGGCCTTTGGCTCAGGCACAACCCTCCGGCTTCTCTCCCTCCTTGGTGAGCCCACCTCCTGAGCCCTGCCCATCCCACTGGTGCCCCCATCAGTGATCAGACAGGTCCTCAAAGACACCCCAGTGGGAAAAGATCCGTTTGGCCAGTAACCCAGGACCTTCCCTAAAAGCCATGGCCAGTCGTGCGAACTGTTTGGTGGGGACACAAGTGAATGTAATTGGAACATATTGGGGTTGGCCAAAAAGTTCGTTCGGGGTTCTGTAAGCTGTTACAAAAACCCGAACGAACTTTCTGGCCAACCCAATGCTTCGCCCAAATCAAAGCTTCTTTGCATTTTAACGTGCAGATGAATCTCCAGAGGCGCTTGTTAGCTCGGAGATTCTTACCTGAAGGGAAGGTGGGCAGGGGGTGAAGAGTCTGCACTGCTAACAGGCGCCCGGTTGATATGTCGGTGCTGCTGGCCCAGGCCCTCACTTTGAGTAGACAAGCGGCACTGCCATTTATTCTCAGGCAAAGTCAGCCCTGGATCATATCCAGGAAGCCCATTCTGACCTCCCACCCCATCCCCTCTGGGCTAGGTGTGCTCTTGGAAACTTCCGAGGCAGCCTGCTCTGCTTACCATTTTCATAGCAATTACCACCTATGTAGCAATAACCGAGAGTTCTCTGAAGGCGAGAGCTGGGTCTTCTAGCTCGCCCTTCCCAGCCCCTGCACATTTCACAGTGAAGCCGAATCCAGCCTCTGTACCCCGACACCGAAGTAAATCTCGGAGATACTTTTGGGTGAAGTAGGAAAGAATCGCTTTATTACTTTGCCAGGCAAAGGGGGCCACGGTGGACTCACGCCCTCAAGACTCTGTGTCCCAACCTGGAGGGGGCAGTGAGGACTGTTACAGTAACGGCTCAAAGAAGGCGTGATCAGCTCGTGGACACTCTTCTGATTGGTTGGTGGGGAGGTAGTGGGAGTCGGCATCATCAACCTTCCGGTTCCACCCGGTCTGGGGTCTGCGTGCTTGTGGGCAGCGCACAGTTAAATTCTCCCACCTGGTGAGGGTTTCAGTGTCTGCAAAACAGCTCAAAGATGTTGTTGTGTGTATCCCTTGAGGGAGAGCCAGGACCCTGCCCCAAGGCTGCACTATTGTTTCTTGATTGTTTCTCCCTTGTCTCTGCATCCCCTCCCTTCCCTAACTAGCAGCTGTTTGAACCTGCCCTGCTGGAATTCGGGGAAGGTCTTGGAGGCTGAATGAGGCCTATTTCCTGTAATCAAGAAATGGGAGACAGAGAAAGGTTTTTGTGCCCAGGAGCCCCACAGGGTCCTGCTCAGTATAAATAGTAAGCTTTCAATTAGCATGTGTTGCATGAAAGAATGAATGAGTGAATGAATGCATCATGTCTGGGTAGATAAAATTCAGTGCACTGAAGACCTAGTGCAGGAGTTGGCAAACTTACACTGTGAAAGGCCAGATAATAAATATTTTAGGCTCTGTGAGCCATATGGTCTGTGTCACAACCATTCAACTCTGCCATAGACAATACAGATATGAATGGGCATGGCCGGGTGCCAACAACTCTATTTACAAAACAGGCTGTGGGTTGGATTTGGTCCAAAGGCCATGGTTGCTGACACCCTGGCCTAAAGAATTCTCTTTAATTTGGACAAACGAGTTTGGTTATTGAGTTTGGTATTAGAGTTTGACGTTTTTTTTTACAGTGTCAACCAATTATTTTGCTGAATGATATCAGGTCTACAAGGATGACCGGATAAAGGATTGGTTTATTTAATCCCTTGTAAAATGAAGACTTCATATCTCTTGATTTAGCCTCTGACACTCTCAATCTGGGCTAAGCACAGAGGTGTCCCTCTGTGCTTTGCGCAGATTGAGATCTCAGCTTTCCTCGCAGATGTGGCCTTGGTTCACCCTTTCAGCTGTTAGCTTTCCTCTCGGCTCAGGAAGAAACTCTAGGCCAAGGCTCCAGCTCAGAGATGCCAAATCTCCTTTCTGGCTTGTTAGCTCAGGCCCAGCCCACGGCCCCTGGCCATCGGAGGGGAGCTCAGGTGATGGTAGTCGAGAGAGGGGCTGAGAGCAAATATGAAGTGCTGGTAGGGTACCTGGCACCCTGGCGGAAATCTGTCCACATCCCCTTTTCTTCTTCCTCCCATTATCAGCTGGAGGAACACATTGCCTGTCCAGAAGATGCTCTGATTGGAGAGAAGTGATGGCTGTTAGGCAAGGTCTCTTGGCTTCCCTTGGAGGGTGACAAGAAATGTAACAAGCTCATAGCTCGCACCTTCTTGTCCAACTGTTCCCACCAGACTGGCTTCTCTCTTTGAAAGATTCCCCAGGCAGGCGGCATTGGACAAAGACGTACCTCTGCGCTGCAGTGCAAACAGCTGCTGTCATAATCCTACAGTCTCATGCAACACTTGTCACTTCGCATATTTCTCATAGAGCCCTTTCACCTGTTCTAGTGTTTCCCAGATTTGGATCCGTGCAGATCTGTGATGTTTTCACCAGTCCAAGGTAGAAAAGAAAAAGAAAGCCTCTGAGAGCCCTGCCCTGTTAGCACCATAAGTGCATCCTCTGTGATTTCAGTACTCTTTCAGAGCACTTGTTGAAATTTTTAACTGTAGATTTCTGTGTGGGTTTGACTATTTAATACCCTAAAAGCCTGGATTTTACCTGAGGAAAGGACTTTGTCTTGTTCACCTCTATAGGTCCAGTGTGAAGGATGATTTTCAAAATATGTCACAGCTGGTGTGGCACGCAGGTCCTGCCAGTCAGAGCCAATGAGTCAGTACACTGTACCAGTGGGTTACAGCTGATAACCAGCTCTGCCCAACAGCCAAGCACAGTGCCTGATGCAGGCTAAATGCTCTATCAGCATTTTTTGAATAAATGAATGAATGAATATAGTACATTTTTCATAAAAGTAAATTTAGTCAATTTAAAGAAGTGAGCTTTGTTCTAAGAGTATGTCCTTCCCGCTTTCTGATGTGGGAAATCAGAATACTCTTTAAAAAAACAATTGTGGCAGTAGCAGATAAAAAACGTTTCTTTTTCTTTCTTTCTTTCTTTTTTTTTTGTGGTACGCGGGCCTGTCACTGTTGTGGCCTCTCCCGTTGCGGAGCACAGGCTCAGCGGCTATGGCTCACGGGCCCAGCCGCTCTGCGGCATGTGGAATCTTCCCGGACCGGGGCACGAACCTGTGTCTCCTGAATCGGCAGGCGGACTCTCAACCACGGCGCCACCAGGGAAGCCCCACCACCATTTTTTAATTCGAGAAAATTGCCACTACTGTAAAAGAACCTTGGCACTTATTAGCAGTCATTTCCAATTTCTCCTCCCCCCTGCACCCATCCCCTGACAATCACTAATGTGTTTTCTGGCACTGTAGATTTGCCTATTTTGGACATTGTGTATAAAAGGAATCATAAAATACGTGACCTTTTGTGTCTGACTTCTTTCAGTTAACATAATTTTTTCAAGATCCATCCATATTTTACCATTACTCCATTCCTACCTATGGCTGAATATTACTCCTTCGTATAGATATACCACATTTGTTTATCCATTCATTAACTGGACTTTTTCTCCTCCACATGAGGAGAGAGATTGTCTCTCTCATGTCTCTTCTTATAAGGATACTAATCTCTTTCTCAAGGGTTCCATTCTAATTACCTCCCAAAGGCCCCACCTCCAAATGCTATCACACCGAGGCTTCAACACATGAATTTTGGGAGGGAGACATAAACATTCAGTCCCTTACACCATCCTAGTGGGTGTGAAGTGGAATCTCATTTGCCTAATGGCTGATGACGTTAAGCATATTTTCATGTGCTTATTGGCATTTGCATATCTTCTTGGAGAACTGTCTGTTTTAATCGCCCACCCCTCTAGGTGGTCACAAAGCATCGAGCTGATCTCCCTGTGCTGTGCAGCTGCTTCCCACTAGCTATCTGTTTTACATTTGGTAGTGTATATCTGTCCATGCCCCTCTCTCCCTTTGTCCCAGCTTTCCCTTCCCCCTCCCCGTGTCTTCAAGTCCATTCTCTTCGTCTGCATCTTTATTCCTGTCCTACCCCTAGGTTCTTCAGAACCATTTTTTTTTTTAGATTCCATATATATGTGTTAGCATACAGTATTTGTTTTTCTCTTTCTGACTTACTTCTGTAAGTAATCTGTATGACAGATTCTACGTCCATCCACCTCGCTACAAATAACTCAATTTCGTTTCTTTCTATGGCTGAGTAATATTATCATAGAGTGCTTGTCTTACTGTTGTTGTAAGAGTTCTTTATGTTTTCTGGATACTAGTCCCTTATCAGATGTATGATTTTTGCAATTTGTGTGTTTTCTTCCTATGGGTTGTCTTTTCAACTTTCTTGACAATGTCCTTTGCACATAAGTTTTTAATTTTAATGAAATCTAATATATCCATTTTAAAATTTGTCTCATTGTCCTTTTGGTGTTATATCTAGGAAAGCATTGCCTAATCCAAGATCATGATGATTTACACCTGTGTTTTCTTCTAAAAGTTTTACAGTTTTAGTTCTTGCATTTTGATCTATGATTTATTTTGTCTGTGATCCATTTTTAGTTAATTTTTAATGTCTGGTGTGAGGTAGGGGTCCAAATTCATTCTTTTGTATACGGTATGAAGTTGTCTCAGCACTGTTTTTTAAAAATATATTTTTCTCCCATTGAATTCTTTTCAACAATCAATTAACCATTAATGTATGGGCTTATTTCTGTACTCTAAATTCTCTTCCATTGATCTATATATCTCTCTTTATGGTAATACCACACAGTCTTAATTACTGTAGACTTCTAGTGAGTTCTGAAATTAGGAAGTGTGAGTCCTTCAGCTTTGTTCAAGATTCTTTTGACTATTATTAGAACTTTGCATTTCCTTGGTATTTTAGGATCAGCTCATCAGTTTTTGCCCTACACTATCTTACTGAAGGTTTGCCACAATTCTGAATGTAATTGAACAGGGATAATGATTCAGGTCAGGACCTGGAGGGGGTGTATGATGGGGCCTGACCAGAACCTTCAGCTTGTTCCAAGACTGGCTCTTTCTATGGCAGAACTACAGAAACGCTGGAGAATCCTATGAGGATGGGGCCCACGCTGATAATGTGGGGCCCCTCACCCTGAATTCTACTTGTTACAGAGCTTCTGGTTCCTGAGTTTCCAGGGTCCCTGTCCTTCTTTGTCCCTCTGTCCAGGGAGGAATTCCAGTGATTTTTGCTAAAGGGTCTTGCTACCATGGGTGCCCAGAACGCACTGCAGTTTCCCCTTATGGCCCACCTTATACTATTTTCATTAGTCTTCTTTTCATTTATCACAAGCCCCACAGGAGCAGAGGCCATGTCAGGCGTCCTCTGGACTGTTTATGGTCCTCCCACCCAGCTTCATCCTCACTTGCTCCAAGTAACTGCTGATTTTTAAAAAACTGGACAATGTGAGAGTTGCTAGTTAAGTTTTATTTGGGGCAAAATGAGGACTATAGCCCAGGAAACAGCATTTCAGATAGCTCTGAGGAACTGCTTCAAAGCAGTGGGGGGGAAGGTCGGTATATACGTGATTTTGGTGAAGGGGGAGTACCTGCGATCAAGCACATACTTTTGGCAGAAGGTTTCTGTTAGTCTCATGAGGGTTTCTCCTAGTCACGAGGGGCAGACGTCACCATGAAGGCGCTTTTTCTAGATACGACGAGATGCAAGAATTGGGCTCATAAAATCAGCTCCTGAAAATATCTAACTATCTGAAGACCTGTTCTGCCAGTTTCTCCCAGAGCACAGAGGGCCTCGTTTCTGCTCTCCACCCTGAGCTCCCTCCAGGGGGTGTCGAGGGTCAGCAGCTGCAGCAGCACATGGTTTCATCCTTGTAGAGGCAGATGGCAAGTGCCCATTCGTATTGACACAATCACTGACCCGCAGAGTAGAAACAGTGGTCTAGACAATGGCCCCAATCCTCTAGCCAATTCCTGATGTGCTTGTACTTAAACCTAGTCTCTTACTGGACTTAAACTCATGACTCTGCAGTCACAGGCTACGTCCCCAGCTCTGACAATCCCCTCTCCCGTCCCAAAACACCAGTTTGAGTCTGAGCTCCCCCGAACTGCACACTTCACCACTTCCCTGCACCCTTCCAGCTCCCAGCTTCCCTCGGACTCAGCCAAGATCAGAGAAACCAAATCCACTTTCTAGCTCCTCAGTTAGCATCTGGCTGGACCACGCACAGTCCACTCTCCCCCTCCATCAAAGGGTCACAGATGATTGTTCTTAGGGGGTAGCCTGGGGGAGAGGGACAGGAAGAGAGGGGAGAAAAGTGCTGGGTGCTCTCAAGGGAGAGCTAATGAGAGCTGCAGGGAGTGAGTGGGCTGTGGAATGGGAAGAAGAGGAGGAAGAGTGTGGAAAGTGTCCCATAACTCACAGGAGACTTTCACTAACCATGTAATTTGGGCCATGGACTGTGCTGCGTATGAATGTGGACTCAGTCCTGGCTTCATGGGGCACCCAACATTTTAAAACACAGAGGAACATCCATCTTTTTAAAACTTAACACAAATCACCTCTAAATTCCGTTGTAGTAAGTGCTGCAGAGAAAACGTTTGGATGCTATTAGAGCATACATGGTGGGCATGTAGTCGGGCCAGCCCGATAGCTGTTCCCACCCCCTTTCAAAGCCCCACACGTTAGCAGCCTCCCCTGTAGCTAAGAGTGACAGTGAGACTTGGTGCTGGCCAATAGGATGTTAAGGGAAGACTGCTGGGGATTTCTGAAGAAGCTTTTGTTTTCCTAATGAAAGGGACCTTACCATTTGGAATTGCTTCCACTTCCTTTTTACTGTCTTAAACATGGTGTGATGCCTGGAGCTGTGTCAGCCACTTTGCAACCATGAAGTGACAAGCATGGAAATGAAAAGACTGATGATAAAAGAGCCAGCATTTCTGATGGCTTCTTTGAGCAACCAAACCAACAGCAGCAATCACCTACCTCTAGAATCCATTTAACTGATCTGTGAATTATAGAGGGAGGATCAGAGGTGGCAGAATAGGTGTGTCCCCCAGCACTCTGCAGCTGCTGGTGCGTCGTGAGGATTCAGTGAATGTGTTCAGCCTGTAAGTAACATCTTCCACCTCCTACAGCTCCCGGTACTCATTAATTAATAACTGCCTGACTTGCCCAGGCACCGAGAGGTGAAGACCTGCCCAAAGTAACTTGGGATTAGTGGCAGAGCTGGAAACAAAGCCCTCCTCATTAGTCACGACTGTCCTTCCTAAGCTGTATTCTTCTCTGGGTTCTGGCAACAACAGCACTCTTAATGTACAGCTGCATCCTCCCAAGGTCCCAGAGTACTTCACTGCCTTCCAGGAGAATGCAAGACAGTTATTGGGAAGGGAGGAGATAATAAATTCACAGAACATCAGCGTTCAAAGACATCCTCAAATCCTCCCAGCTTGGGTGTGTAAATTGGTGCAACCAACTTTGCAGAGCCCTTTGGCAACCGCTAATAAGACATATGCATAAGCAATTCCCAGCCACCCACTCGTAGGTGGACTCTCCAGAGAGACGTTCCAATGTGGGCATAGAAGACATGCGCATAGGAGTTCACAGCCACAAGTTTTATAAAAGCAAACGCATTGGAAACTCCCCAACTGACCTTTCATAATGACTGTATCAAGGCTGTGTGGTCTTGTGGGCCAGTAGAATACACACAGAAGATAAAACAAATACACTGATACTCAAGTGGGGATGCGGGCACGGCTCCAAGTGTACCGCTGATAGAATAAAGCAAGTTACAAAAAGGCAACCAAGGCTGGGCTGCTGCTTTAGCCATCTCTGGCTGCTGTAACAAAATGCCATCGACTGGGTAGCTGAAACAACAGAAATGTGTTTCCTAACAGTTCTGGAGGCTGGAGTTCTGAGATCAAGGTGCAAGCATGGTTGGATTCTGCTGAGCGCTCACCTTCTGGCTTGTAGACAGCCTCCTTTCTGTATCCTCATGTGGCCTTTCCTGGGCACTAATCCCATCAGACCAGGGCCCTGCCCTCATGACCTAATCACCTCCCAAAGGCCCTATCTCCAAATACATTGCGGGTTAGGGCATCAGCATATGAATTTTGGGGGGATACAAATAACCAGTTCATAACAACTGTGAATTCCTGTCCCCCTACTTGGCAGACAGGAGGACTCAGGTGTGCAGAAGGTGATAAGCTTGCCTACAGCCACCCCGCCCACCAATCACAGATCAGGCCTTCTCACTCCCACCTGCGTGCTCTTCCCAACATTGTGTTGGGCAGGAGCCATTCCCATTCCTTTCTGCCAGGATCGTTATAAGAATATGTATTATTAATTACTTTCTTCCATAGTGCTGCTTCCCACTCTTCCCTATCCCAGTCTGCTTGTCCAGGATATAACTGGGAATATTTTTTCCCTCTGCATCCCTCTCCTATCCCTGGGAAGGAGCTTTTCTTGGTCTCTGAGGTGTGCCTACGAGTCCCTGCACCTTCTCCCAAGAGCTGTTTGCATGTGTACTCATTTAGTCCACGACTGTTTACTGAGCACCTACTATATGCCAGATACTATACCAGCAGTGGGGATTCAAAAATAAGATGTGGTCTCAGCTCTAACAGTGTTTGGGGTTTAGACGTGAATAGTTGGAAAACCCTTACCATGTGCCAGACACTGTTCCAAGTTCTTTACTGAAATGGATTCATTTAATCCTCATAACATTATCATCCCCATTTTATGGGTAAAAAAGAAATCAGGCAGAGACGTTAAAGTCAACTTCCCAAGGTCACGCAGGTAACAAGTGGCAGAGCCAGGATTCAGTCTCAGGGAGTCTGGCTCCAGAGTCTAGCCTGACAAGGTATCCCCAGGTAGGTAAGCAGACAAAGACAGGGCACTGTGATGAACTGTGAGACCCAAAGCTCAGGAGGCTTTGGAAACCCAGAGAAGGAGGTGTTCATGGAAGGCTGCCTGGATGAAGGGACCTTTGAGCTGAGTCATGAGGATGGCTAGATTTTTTCTGGGTGAAATTGGACACATGTTCTCTACACAAAGCAAAAACACATGCAAAGACCCAGGGTATGAGAGAGTAATTAAATTCAGGGTACTGTGAGATGTTTGATGAGGCAGGACCAGAAGGATTGAGAGAGGGAACATGCAATTGATCCATTTCAAAATCATTGCCGTTTAAAAAACATAAGGCAGCATAATAGATTTTCGTGGCTAAGTGGCCATGTTTTGGACCCAAAAAATGCTTGGGCTCAGATCTCAGCCCCAAAGCTTCTTGGCTTTATGAACATGGATCTCATGATGTCTCATTTCCTCATCTGTAAAACGGACATGATGACGTTCCTGCCTCACAGAGTGGGGTGAGAATTAAATGAGTTAAAACACGTGAGGCTCGTAGAACAGTGTTTGCACATGGTAAGTGCTCTTTATCATCGTCATCATAATCATCAGTTGGTTCATTCATTTGTTTGGCCTGTTTATTTTGTCCCAGGGCCATGTGATGGAGGACAGAGTTATGGAAGGCAATTCCTGAAACTCATGTTTAGAGCCATTGTCACTAGAAAGTGTCCTCAAGGCTAGTGAGGAGAGGGACATGCTTCCAGCCTGTCACTTGCAGGAATGCAAAATGTCCCCACATGTCCCTGCTTGATGAGAGCAAGCAAGGTCACTGCTGAAAGACAAGGACTTCTATTCACAAGGAGCGCAAAGGCGCTGGGTATATTAACATTTGACTTTGCAGAGGGAGAGACAGGGGGCGCTGAGTGGGTCTCAGAGGCAGATCCAGCCTCATAGGACCCTTCGGGGATCATGGTCAATAGAGAGGTGCTCCACAGGGGCCTCCTGCAACAGGTGACCCTGGAACCCACAGGAAGGACCCGTTAGTGATCATCTCAGCATTATCATCTTTGCTGTTTTGGACAAGTGAGTCATAACTTACATTTCTAGGATTACTGTCAATGGGCACTTACATCTGTTAGTTTGTCTGGACCTCACCCTACCCATGTTAGTGAGCAGAAGCTGGTCTCATTTTTCCTATTTTGATTTGTAAACTGAGGACCATTTATGTGACCTGTTTAGTGATGAGCTGAATCATGACCAAGACTCTCCACACTTCAGGCTAAAGATCTTTTTAGTATAAATATATCCCTTCATCTCCCAAAGTACAGACAAAATCCAGGCTACTTCGTGTTCAACTTAAAGAGAATTCACAGTCCACACGGCTGCTGCTAGCTGGCAGCTGCATGGCCTCCCTCCACTAAGGATGCTGTGTGGAGGGAGGAGCATGGCTTCCACCCATGGGCTCCCAGGCTCTGGAATTTGATGTGTCAATGCAATTTCAAAGAATATTCTGAAGACAAACATAGGGTGGCCAATTTGTATTTTTCAAAATGAGGATACACACAAAATATAATTTAAAAAATATAATATTACAAAGAAAGGATATTTCAGCATTCCCACAAAACCCCAAACAAGTAGGAAGCACTCAACATCAGATACAGGACATTCTCTACAAGACGGACAAGAACTTAGACAAATGCACATGCTGCTCAGGACTGCTGGGAATAATCGCATAGGTTGTGCACTGCACAACTCCAGGGTCGGGAGTGCCGTTCACAAGAACTATGCTGATTTTGCCCTTATTTTCTCATTTCCCCACAGACGGGCAGAAATTGCTTTAGAAGGTAGACTGGCAGATGAGAGTCCCTTCTAGCATGTCGATTCTAAATTTCTCAATGTTCCAAAGGAATATTGACACTTTCTGGTCCAGAAACTTTAGGTGTGCTTTGAGAATCACAAGAAAAACCACCAAGTCTACTCAAGGGCCCCGCACTCTAAGGAAAGCTATGCTTTAATTCCCTTTTGTTCAATAGCCTCTTGAGCAAACATCCAAGGAAGTGTTTTGCAGTGAACAAAAGTGGGGAAGCCGCTGCTCCTGCCCACCCACCTCATTTTACAAAGCCCCTGAGAGGTCACGTGACTTGTCAACAAACCTAGTCTGTTTGGCCATGGCTGGAAAGATGGCGGTCACCTTTGGGCACTGAACATTGATGCATCAATCTAACCCCTTCCTATACCCATCTCAACTCCACAGGTTCTCAGAACCTAGGGAGCCTACATATACTCCTGGGTACTTCTACCATATATGACCCAGCAATCCTACTTCTGGCTATTTATCCAAAGGCAATGAAAACACTAACTCAGAAAGGTGTATGCACCCCCATGTTTACTGTAGCATTATCTACAATGGCCAAGACATGGAAGCAACCTAAGTGTCCATCAATGGATGAATGGGTAAGGAAAATGTGATATATACAGTTGACTTTTTTTTTATAAATTTATTTATTTATCTATTTTTTATTTTTGGCTGTGTTGGGTCTTTGTTGCTGCACGTGGGCTTTCTCTAGTTGCAGTGAGCGGGGGCTACTCTTCGCCGCGGTGCGCGGGCTTCTCATTGCCGTGGCTTCTCTTGTTGCAGAGCACAGGCTCTAGACGCGCGGGCTTCAGTAGTGGTGGCATGCGGGCTCAGTAGTTGTGGCTCGCTTGCTCTAGAGCGCAGGCTCAGTAGTTGTGGCGCACGGGCTTAGTTGCTCCATGGCATGTGGGATCTCCCCGGACCAGGGCTCGAACCCGTGTCCCCTGCATTGGCAGGCGGATTCTTAACCACTGCGCCACCAGGGGAGCCCTATACAGTTGACTCTTGAACAGCTCAGGGGTTAGGGGTGCCGACCCTCCACACAACGGAAAATCTGTGTAGAACTTTACAGTCGGCCCTCTGTGTCCTCAGTTCCACATCCAAGGATTTAACCAAGCACGAATTGTGTAGTACTGTAGTATTTACTATTGAAAACCATCCACGTAAAAGTGGACCTGCACACTTCAAACCCATGTTGTTCGAGGGTCAGCTGTATATAGAGTGGAATATTATTAAGTTTTAGGAAAGAAGGAAATCTTGCCATTCACAACAGCATGGATGGACCTTGAAGACCTTAGGCTGGGTGAAATAAGTCAGACAGAGGTAGACTGTCTGCTTTCACTTATGTGTGGAATCTAAACAAACTCATAGCTACATGGAGCAGATTGGTCGTTGCCAGAGGCGGGGGTTGGAGGGTAGGTCTAATGGGTAAAGGGAGTCAAAGGTACAAACTTAAGTCCTGGGGAATAAATAAGTACAGCATGGTGACTATAGTTCATGAGGCTCTACTGTATATTTGAAAGTTGCTAAGAGAGTAGATCTTAAAAGTTCTCACCACCAGAAAAACAACTGTTAATTATATGGTGCTGGATGTTACCTAGACTTATTATTGTGATCATTTTGCAATATATACAAATATCAAATCGTCATGTCTTACACCTGAAGCTAACATAATGTTATAGGTCAATTATATCTCAATAAAGAAAGAAACGATAATATTTCTAACAAACAGAAAAAGAAAGTCTCCTCTACCCTTTCTCCTCCCCAAAAGAAACAGATTCAACATATTACTGCATGGTTTTCTAGTTCTTTTCTAAGCCCTTAAACACACACACACAAATCTGTATATATATATCCAGGAGATAATAATGTAAACATGGTTCTGAAAATTCCTGTTTTCACTTAAAATATTTCTTAGCAATAATTCCATGTAGTGCCTGACTCTTTTCGAATAGATGAAGAGATTTTTCTGGACATGCCTTGAATTGTTTTAACCACTTCCCTTCTCATGGGCTTTCAGGTTGTTTGCACTTTTCAGTGTCAAAAATAGATTTCCAGTTAATATTCTAGAGTTAACATATTTGTGCCTAAGAATGAATCTTTATTTAAGATGTTTTCAGAGAAGTAGAACTCTTGGGCCAAAGGTACATTTTAAATTTTGATAGCTGTAGTCAAATTTGTTTTAAAAATGTCTTTACCAATTCATCTCCCATCAACAACATATGAAAGTGCGTATTTCCACACATCTTCCCAGCCCAGGATTCTCAATCTTTAATCTTTGCCAGACTGAGAGGTAAAAAATGTTAACTTATTTTCATTTGACTGTCTCTAGTAATTGGAGAAATTAAATATTTTTTCACGTGTTTATTGGCCGTATGTGTTTCTTCTGTGACTTTGCCCATTTTCCTATTGTTCTTCTTCATTTCCTTAACAATTAAAATAATTCTTTACATATTTCAGATGTTGATGAAAATATTTATAATTTTTTATTTCAGTAATTTGATTGTCTTCAACTTTGTCATGTAATTTTTCAAACATAAGCGATCTTTTCACTTTTTAAACTTTTAAATTTAGAACAGTTTTAAATTAATAGAAAAATTGTGAAGATAATACATAGAATTACCGTATACACCACACTTGATTTTCCCTTTTATTTATATGTCACATTAGTATAGTACATTTGTTACAATTAAACCATTGTTACATTATCATTAACTAAAGTTCATATTGTATTCATATTTCCTTAGTTTTTACCTAATGACCTTTTTCTCTCCAGGATCCCAAGCAAGGCCCCACGTTACATTTAGTCATCTTTTTTTAAAAAATTAATTAATTAATTAATTTTTTGGCTGCGTTGGGTCTTCGTTGCTGTGCGCGGGCTTTCTCCAGTTGCGGTGAGCAGGGGCTACTCTTTGTTGCAGTGTGTAGGCTTCTCATTGCAGTGGCTTCTCTTGTTGCGGAGCACAGGCTCTAGGTGCGCGGCTTCAGTAGCTGTGGCACGCGGGCTCAGTAATTGTGGCTCGCGGGCTTAGTTGCTCTGCGGCATGTGGGATCTCCCCGGACCAGGGCTCGAACCCATGTCCCCTGCATTGGCAGGCGGATTCCCAACCACTGTGCCACCAGGGAAGTCCCACATTTAGTCATCTTGTCTCCTCGGGCTCTCCTTGACTGACAGTTTCTTGGATGTTCCTTGTTTTTGATGAGTACTGGTCATGTATTTTGTAGAATGTCCTTTAACTGGAATTTGTCTGAGAGTTTCCTCATGATTAGATTGGGGTGATGGGCTTTTGAGAGGAAGACCACAGAGGAAAAGTGCCATTTTCCTCACACTGTACCAAGGGTACATACCATCAACATGACTTACCACAGCTGGTGTTGCCTCGATCACCTGGCTGAGACAGTGCTTGTCAGCTTTCTCCACCACAGTTACTTTTTTCTTCCCCCTTTTCCTTATTGTACTTTTAAGCACAGCCCACGCTTAAGGAGTGAGGTGCTACCCTCTAATTCCTTGAGGGCAGAGTATCTACACAAATTATTTGGAATTCTTCTGCACTGAAGAATTGTCTGTTCTCCCCCATTTATTTATTTATTGAACCATTTATTCATAACAGGATGGACCCATGAATATTTACTTTATACTTTAGGTTATAATCCAGTAGCATTTAATGTCTTGCTTGAAGTGTTCCAGCTCTGGCCACTGGGAGTCGGGAATTCTTTCAGCTGGCTCCTGCATCCCTTTGATAGATGCCTCTCCATCATTGTGACTTTATTTTTCTAACACTTCCTAACTTTCCAGGATTACAAGGCTCATCTTGTATATTTCATGACCCAGTCTTAGAATCATCTGTTTCTCTAAGGAATCCTGGTTCCTTTTATTGGAGAATGATATTAGCAACCACGATCTGGGTGGTAGGTATGCTTGTTGCCAGAAATTGGTATTGCCAGTTTTTTTGGACTTTAACCACTTAATGGGTGTGAGTAGTCTCTTATTGTTGGTTGAATTTGTAATTCCCTGAAGTCAAATGATGTGCATCTTTCCACATGTTTATTTGCCTTCTATATATCTTCTTCAGTGAGGTATCTGTTCAGATTTTTTTGTCCATGTTTTAAAATTGTGGTAAAATATACATAACAGGAAATTTACCTTTTTAACAATTTTAAGTGTACATTCATATTCATGTGCAAACATCACCAAGATCTATCTCCAAAACACTTTTCATCTTCTGAAACTAAAACTCTGTACCCATTTAACAATAATTTCCAGTTCCCTCCTTCCCATAGCCTCTGGCAACCACCAATCTACTTTCTGTCTCTATGAATTTGACTATTTTAGCTGTCCTCTTGTGTCTAGCTTATTTCACTTAGCATAATGTCTTTAAGGTTCATCCATATTGTAACATGTCTCGTCATTTCCTCCCTCTTCAAGGCTGAATAATATTCCATTGTATGTATGTGTCTCAGTTCATTTATCCATCCATCCATCAATAGAAATTTGGTTTGCTTCCACTTTTGGTGATTAAAAATAATACTGCTATGAACATGGGGGCATAAATATCTCTTCAAGTCTTTGCTTTCAATTCTTTTGGGCTTGCTGAAGTGGAATTGCTGGATCATAGTATGGTAATTCTATGTTTAATTTTTTGAGGAAACATCCTGTTTTCTGTAGTGGCTGTACCATTTTACATGCCCACCAGCTATGCACAAGGGTTCCAATTTTTCCACATCCTTACCAATACTTGTTATTTTCTGTTTTGTTACCAGTAATCATTCTAATGAGTGTGAGGTGGTATGTCATTGTGATTTTGATTTGCATTTCTCTAATGATTAGTGCTTGTTGGCCATTTGTATGCCTTCTTTGTAGAAATGTCATCTCAAGTACTTTGCCCATCTTTTAATTGGGTTGTTTGTTTCTTAGATATTGAGTTGTTTGCCCGTTCTACAATTAAGTTGTTGCTTTTATATTGTTGAGGTTTAAGAGTTTTTGGAATGCTTTGGATACAAGCCCTTTACTGGGTATGTGCTTTCTAAGTATTTTCTTCCTTCTGTGGCTTGACTTTTCAACATCTTAACAGTATCTTCCACAGAGCAGAAGCAAATCTAGATTCTCTCCTATGTTTTCTTCTAAAAGTTTTATAGTTTTGCATTTACATGTAGTTCTTTGGTCCATTTTGAGTTTATTTTTTGTGAAAAATGTAAGGCATGTGTCTAGGTTACTATAATTATTATTTGCATATGGACACCCAATTTTTCCAGCACCATTTATTAAAACGGCCTTTCTTTCTCCATTGAATTGCCCTGCTCCTTTGACAAAGACCAAATACTGTATTTGTGTTGGTTCATTTCTGGACTTCATTCTGTTCTATTGATTGATGTGTCTGTTCTTTCACCAATACTGTGCTGTTTGATTACTGTAGCTTTTATAGTTTACCTTGAAATTAGATATTGTTAGTGCTCCAACTTTGTTCTTTTTCTTCAGTATTGTGGTGACTATTCTTGATCTTGTGCTTTTCCATATAAACTTGAGAATTATTTTGTTGAGATATAAAAAATACCTTCCTGGGACTTTCATTAGGTTGCAATGATTTATAGAATAAGTTGTAAAGAATTGATTTCTTAGTACTATTGGGTCTGTCAATTTGAGAACATGGAATATATCTCCATTTATTTAGATCTTCTTTGATTTCTTTCATCAGAGTTTTGTAGTTTTCCACATACAGGTCCTATACTTATTTTATTAGTTTTATACCTAATTATTTCATTTTGGGGGTGCTACTGTAAAAGATACTAATTTTCAATTTTTAATTCCAATTGTTCAATGTTGGTATAAAGGAAAACGTTTCACTTTTTATATTAATCTTGCTATAATCACTTATTATTTCCAGAAAATTTTTGGCTATTCTTTAGAATTTTTGATATAGGAAATGTGTCATCTGTGAACAAAGAAAATTTTATTTCTTTCTTTCCAATCTGTATAACTTCTGTTTCCTTCTTAGGGTCTTGTGTGTGTGTGTGTGTGTGTGTGTGTGTGTGTGTGTGTGTGTGTGTGCATCTTATTCCACTGTTAAGACTTCTAATGCGATGTTGAAAAGAGGATATCCTTGCCTTGTTCCTGATTTTAGAGGGAAACACCTCGTTTCACTCCATTAAGTTTGGTGTTAACTGTGTGTGTTTTATAGATGTTTTTTTTTTAATCAAGATGGGGAAGTTGTCCCTTCTTTCTAGTTTGCTGAGAGTTTTTATCAGGCATGGGTATTGTCAAAAGCTTTTCCTGCATAAATTGATTTGATCGTATGAGTTTTCGTTTTTTTACCCTGTTCATATGGTGATTTGCATCGATTGTTTTTGAAATGTAAAACCAGCCTTGTATATCTAGAATAAATTCCACTTGGTCACGGTGTATAGTTCTGTTTATACATTCTTGAATTTGATTTGGTAATATTTTGTTGAAGATTTTTACATTGATGTTCATGAAAGATGTTGATCTACAACTTTCTTTTGTTATAATTCTTTGAATTGGGTATTAGGGTAATGTTGGTTTCAGAGAATGAGTTAGAAAGTATTCTCTCTGATTCTATTTTCTGGACGAGATTACGGAGAATTGGTTTCATTTCTTTCTTAAATGTTTGTAGAGTTTACCAATGAAACCATCTGACCTTGGTGTCATCTTTTATGGAAGGTTATTAATTATTGATTAAAATTCTCTAATAGATATAAACCTATTCAGATTATCCATTTCTCTTTGTATGAGTTTTAGTAGTTTATATCTTTTTAAATAAATTGACCTATTTCATCAGTCATCAAAGAAAATTATTCATAGTATTCCTTTTTATCCTTTAATGTGCATGAGATCAGTAGTGATGGCATCATTTCTGATACTGTAATTTGTGTCTTCTCTCTCTTTCTCTCTCTTTTTTTCTTGATTAACCAGGCTAGAGGTTTATCAGTTTTTAGAATCTTTTCAAAGAACCAGCTATTTCTATTGTTGTTGGTTTTTTTTTGCTTTCAAGTTCTTCAGTTTCTGTTCCTAATTTTATTACTTCTTTTCTTCTGCTTTAAGCTTAAACAGCTCTTCTTTTCCTAATTTTATTGCTTTTAGATCTTTGTTCTTTTTAATACACGCATATATTGCTAGAAATGCATCTTACAGCACTGCTTTTACTACATCAAATGATTTTTGATTAGTGTTATTTTCCATTTAATTTAGTTTGAAATATTTTTAAGTGTCTCTGCAGATTAGGGGAGCGCTTAAGGTGAGGGCATTCTGAATCAAGGACACAGCCTACCAAGGAGGAGTGAGAAAATACGCCAAGTTCATAGGATGAAGATGAATTTTGTATTATAGGTGCAGAATATGAAGTGGTGTGCAACCAGAGGCAAGATACGCGGTGAGAAGTCAGATCCTGAGCGCCCTCACGTGCCATGTGCTAAAGAGTTCAGCTTGTATCTTGGAAGTAATGGAGTAGAAAGCATTCTACCTATTAGTTTTGAATCTAGACACTGTACTTCACTCAGAATGCTATGAATTTTTGCTACCCAGCATCTAATCAGTGTGGCTTACAAGAGCCAGTCTTCACAATACCCTCATGTCGGGGAAATGTGGAATGCTCGTCCCTCTCATGCTACTGAAGCCTAAACAAAGGAATTACGAGGAGTCTATTCCTTATGCCCATATTACACACTGGTTCACCCAGCTGTACCCTCTCAGAGTACCCCAGAACTTCTTTTTATATAACATGCATCATAATATCAAACAAATAAATACAATTGCAAGTTAACATCTGCCTCTCCCCTCTGAAGGTTTGGATGAGGGTGCAGTGGATTTCATGACCTTTCATCCCTAGCATTTACAAGGACAGGGCAAAATTCTCACTGCCTATTATTAAATCCATTCCTGCTCAGAATACCTGGAGGGATTTCTCTTTTCCTTAGACAAACCACAACTCTTTTCGTATTTGGTACAGGGATGGATCCAAGAAACAGGACATTTGATGTGGGTTAGATCTGAAAATAGTAATGGTCTCATCTCTGGTGGAAAACTGAATGTTGGAAGCGCTTGGCAAATGTTGGCTGTTTGACAAGGCATTGCAAGACGCACTCAGGGGACCATTAGGTGGTTTCTAAGCAAGAATAAAAGGGAATAGAGAGAGTCCAGAAATGTGGGACCTTGAGGATCAGTAAAGCCGACTGATTCTAGACTCCAGATGGTAGAAAATAAGAATTAGAAAGCCTTTTGTCTAAACAAACAAGCAAACAAACCTTGCAACAAAGATCAGATTAAAAATGCGGTCTTCCGGGCTTCCCTGGGGGCGCAGTGGTTGAGAGTCCGCCTGCCGATGCAGGGGATGCGGGTTCGTGCCCCGGTCCGGGAAGATCCCACATGCCGCGGAGCGGCTGGGCCCGTGAGCCATGGCCGCTGAGCCTGCGCGTCCGGAGCCTGTGCTCCGCGACGGGAGAGGCCACAGCAGTGAGAGGCCCGCGTACTGCAAAAAAAAAAAATGTGGTCTTCCCACTTAACCTTGACAGCCTCATGTACCATGAAGTTGAGAGAGAAGGACATAGGGATGGGGAAGCAAAGAAATAAAGTAGATTTGAAAAATATATCCAGGAAAGATGTTTGAGTATCATTACTGGCTCTTCGAACTGACTGGAAGCAAAAACATCAGATGTCTACTAAGGTTTGGGGAGGATTGTATTACCAAGGAACCCGTAATTTCAGACTAAAAAGATCCTTGATGATTTAATACTTAAAACAACACTTTGTCCTCCAACCTTCCGTAAGGAGAGATCAGGCTCCAGAAACTTACAGTTCCCAAGAAGAGCTTCTCCCCAACACACATCAGAAGTGGTCATGGAAAGGAATGAGCAAAGAAAAATCTCCCTAGGGGGTAAAGCCTGGACCACTGGGAAAAGTGGACATCATGATTCTGCCCAAAGAGTAGAACAGAAGTCTAGGGAGCCTCCGCCTGTCCTAAAACAAGGAAGCTCGCAGTGTCTGCACTACAGGGTTCCCACATTGCTATGAATCCATGACTATTAGGTGCCTTCTTTTGTGAATGTGAGACTTTACTGTGGAATTTCTGTTGCTGCTCCACCATCGTACATCAGGAGAAAGAGATAATTTGTAATTTTAGTTTGTAAGTCCCAAGCTTCCTGATATCCTTTGTGGTCCTCAACACCCTTTCTCTCTTTCCCACTGGCAGGTTAGAGGTTAATACCAGGGTGATCTTGAGAATCATGTACTTAAAAACGGCAGTGTGTCCACTAGCCTGGGCCCCTGAATGACCATGTCGAGCAAAGCCCTCTGTTAACCCACACTGCATGATGGTATCATAGGGAGATGCATGTTTAATGTGTTCGTATGCTAAGAGTATGGATTTGTTTGTTACAGCATCTGGAGCTAATTACCCTGACTAGTATATTCAGTGACTATTTTAAGCCACACAATAACTCAGAAAAAAAACAGGTCCAGAGCCCGGGTCCAGTAAGTTTTCTACTTTTGGAATATGTCTTGTGCTGACTCTAAAATGACAAGTCACTCCCCCGAGGCCCTGCCTTTATTCACTAGAATAATGACATGGTCCCATTGTTTTTCCGCTGGCCCATCTTGTCTAGGTTAGCAAGCGTGATGGAGGCATCGTCTGCTGACCCAATTTCTCTCCCTCTACTGTGTTGAAGGAGTTTATGAAGGTCTGTAACTACACAATCACCCTCCTCCTTTATGAGCTCAGACAGCATTTCCCCCCTTTTATTACATTTACTGTCCTTGCTTGCCGAGGCACTTTTATGACTGTGGGAACGATTGCCTCGCTCTTGAGAAACTCAGGAATATCCCTCAGTGCTTCATATAACTTGTCACAATATTTTTAACAGCAATTCTTCATGTGTTTTTCTGTGAGAGCCTCTCGCCAGCCTCTCCCCCGACAACACTGTGAGGGGCTGGTCTGACAATGGGAGTCATCCTTCTTTGCAGAAGCAGCTATTTTCCAAGGCTCTGCCCACAGCCGGCTTCTCCATTCTTCTAAACCCACTACCCATGGTCTCAGGCTTGAGGTTAGAGTTTGAAGGTTTGGGGTTTTCTTTGCATGGGTAGAGAAAAGAAACAGACCATCCTGAAATTAGAGGCTCAGAGGAGCAAGGGCCAATGTACAGCCTTAGACAAAGGTTACTAGCAACAACATTAAGAGCAAAAATTTGTTTACAAAGCCATTTCATATGTAATCCATTTTTACCTGGTACAGCAGTTTGGCTGAGGGGACATTACAATTTAGTACATGGTCTTCGAGATTCAGGTGCTTTTGGCCACCCTGGGAAGATTCTGCCACCCCCATCGTTACCCCATTTTATTCAATATATGGATGTCTTTGTCTATCCTTTGTTCTCCCATAATATCCTAAGCTTATCTCTCTTGCAATATTTATCTGTTTTGAGAACCAAACAGCCATTCATCTCTCTGAATCCCGGATACTTTAACTGGTGCCCAGCACATAGTGAGCAATCAATATTCATTAAGCCAACACTGATTGAGCACCTACTGTATGCCAGCACATGTCCTAGGCTCTGGTGATACAAGAGTGGCCGATACATAAAAAACACCTGATCTCAGGTTTAATTCAGTCGGGGAGAGAGAGAGGAAAAATGATTAAAAAAAAAAACAAAAAAGAGGAGAATGTTTGGGAGCGAGAGCTGCCAGGGAGACAGTAAAGTGGTCATGGTCAAGACGTGATAGGGCTGGAGGGGGAACTAGGTGGTCAAGGGACCTCTTGGAGGGAAGACATGTGAACCGAAACATGAATGAAGAGACAGAGGAGCCAGGAAAAATCTGGGTGAAGAAAAGTCCAGGCAGAGGGCATGGCCAAGTCCTTGCTGTGTTAGAGGAACAGAAGGACAAGAGCGTTGCCAGGTGGGAAAGAGTGAAGGGCAGAGCCCCAGCAGGTGAGGCTAGATGGGCAGCTGGGAGGGGCCCGGGTGGGGATGGTGGATTCACTCTGACAGCAACAGGAATTACTGGAGGGTCCAAGCAGGGAGCATCGTGATTTACTCCATATTTTTGGAAAGATCCCTCCAGACTGCTGAGTAGGGGACAGATGGCAGTCTGAGTGGCTGTAGGGACCTTAGGGAGGAGTTGGCTGCTCCCAGTAGGGGCTGAGGTTTGGACAAAGGCATACGGTGGGGCTGGATGTACTTTCAAAGGTAGCGCTGAAAGGAGCACAGTTTACCCGTTGAGGCGGAGATAATCCAACCCGTAAATACAGTGTGACATTTTTAAAGCATCTGCTACGTACAAAGTGCTTTCCATTTGTTATCTCATCCCTGCATTCATAAAACATGTATGGACCTATCCCATAGGCCAGGCACTACGAAGTAGAAAGTATCTTTGTTTCTATACTTGGGAAACTCGATGACAGGAAGATAAAGCCAAGGTCTCAGACGGGGGACAGGATACGAGTCTAACTCCAATGTCTGTGCCACTTTTATTACACTCAACTGTGTTCCCTCCCACGGTTTTCAGGGAGGGCAAGATTTCCCAGGGCTTTATCTCTTCTTCAAAGTACCGGAACTACGAAAAATAATCACATCTGACATTTCTTGAACACTTACTATGTCCTGGGCACTGTGCCCAGAGAATGATGGACATTATCTCATTTAACTCTTGATAACCCTGTGAGGTAGAGGATGGGACTGAGGCTCAGGGAGCTGATTAGCCCAAATTATATGAATAATATAGAATGTTTGCAAGAATTAGTAAGTAGTAGAGCCAGGCTTTAAGACCCAGCTCTTTTGGACTCTTTACCACCATGGTTTTCTGTCTCCAGTAATACACAAAGAACGTCTGCATTGTTCTTCACAGTTCACAGAGCTCCTTCTGAAGTCACATCAGCTCCTGTAGGATTTGGACTGTGGGCCAGTGCAGGCTTAGGCAACCGAATGGCCCGACACACAAGGAGGCCCCATGCAGATGTGATGTCCGCTGAGACCCTCTCCGGTTCAGCCACCTTGTTTTCCGGAAAGAAAGCAGCAGCACGGCATTTCCCATGTGGGTCAACTCCCAATAAGCACATCAAAGCCCTGAAAATGTATCCCAGACATCTTTTCAGACTGACATAGGAGAACCACCCCCAAAATGTTATTGAAAACGTTGCCAATAAAAGTGATGAACCACTTTTGCAAGTGACCCAAGACTAAAACTTTTTTTCTTCTTTGCCTCGAAAGGCATCCCCTTCATCTGTCTTAAATTGTAATCAGATACAACCTTGATAGAATGAAAGCAGAGGTCACACTGAACAAACTGGCGCTTTACGTGCTCTGAAAAAGGCTCCTTTGTAACAGGGAAATTATAGCATTTCTATAGAGGGATTTTTCTTAAAAGGACAGGCTGCTTTGTTCAAATGGTGCTGATTTCAGCGCTCTGAGGAGAGGGCGCTTTCAGACTGTCGGCCTGCTGAAATGTGTGGGGTTCCTTTTGTTTGTAGAAACCTGCATATATTACAGGGAATATATTCAAATAGAAATTGTAAACCATTTCTAGGCAATATTTTGCTCGTCCAGAGACATCAGATAAAATGCAAAATGGTCCCCACTTTACATCTTGCTTATCTATAGTATCAGATGTCGTATGAGCAGAGATAGAATATGGTTCCTGGATCTCTGTGGGACCTGAGTTATACATTTTGTCCACACACGTGCTGCTTCTCTTGGGAGGGGAGCTGACATTTGCAAGCAGTGGTATTCCGGATCACAGGATTTGACTTGCATTTAAAAGGGAAAACAGCAACAAAACAAAACTCTTGAGTTTAGGTAATGTACAAGAAGAAAGGAAATATAACTTGGACCCATGGCACCCTGCAATCTGAGGGAGCGAGGCCAAACTTTGGGAAATCATATTGCAAAGCAGAGTGTGAAAGTCTGAAATGTGTTTGAACTAAAAAACAAGGTTTTGTGTCAATTGAAATGCCAGACATGTCATGTCTCAACATGTAACGTTATCAGAAATTAAGCAAAGTGTTTCATTTTCCCGGTGTCAATTTTAACACTTAACAATATTTTTGGCATTGTAATTACTGTTTTCATACCATTAGGTCTTCTGTGAGTAGGAATGTTTTGTCTGCAACTCTAATAATCATTTATACTTTGTATGAGCAGATGTATTGCTTCATTAAATCTGATTGTTTATAGCTAATCATAAAAGTTTTACCAAGCCTACTAAACCCCATATTTGGGTTTTAAGTGTTTGTTTCTCACCCCGTTAATTATGTCATGAATGAAATCAGTATTGTCATTTTTCATGAAACAGCTATATTCGTGGTGGGGTGAAATGAGACCTCTAAATTTCATTTCCTAGGTAATAAAAAGAAGGAATTCCAGTGTGATATTCCTTAATTTCATGCACAATGAGTGCTTTTTAATCTAAGTCTGGGCAGGAAGGGGCTGCCTTTCCCCTGGCATCACGAGGCCATTGTATTATTTCCCAAGAAATACGGTATAGGTTTCATTAATAGGAAAGCTATGAATGTCTTGTGTGGTCTAGACCATAAATTAGTAGAAAAGGATCAATCCTAGAGGTAGTGGGATGAACTTGATTTTAGATATAGCAGGAGAGACCTGGCCAAGAGAAAGAAGACCCTGTAATGCATCCATTTCACAACCCAGTCTGGATTTGCATGACTTGTAAACTTTCATTATGTGCAGCCACTGAGATTCCAGGGTTTAAGCATTACTATCACAGAGCCTAACCCGTTCTTTTTTTTTTAATTAAAAAAATTTTTTAATTAAAAATTTTTTATTGAAGTATAGTTGATTCATAATACAATGTTGTGTTAGTTTCAGGTGTACACAAAGTGATACAGTTATATATATGTGTGTGTATATATATAAAATGATATTTATATATTGTTATGTATTCTTTTTCAGATTCTTTTCCATTATAGGTTATTGCAAGATATTGAATATAGTTCCCTGTGCTCTACAGTAAGTTCTTGTTATTTATCTATTTTGTATATAGTAGTGTATATCTGTTAATCTCAAACTCCTAATTTATCCCTCCCCCGCCCCTTGCCCCTTTGGTAACTGTAGTTTATTTTCTAAGTCTGTGAGCCTATTTCTGGTTTGTAAATAAGTTCATTTGTATCACTTTTTTTAGATTCCACATATAAGTGATATCATATGATATTTGTCTGACTTACTTCACTTAATATGATAATCTCTAGCTCCATCCTTGTTGCTGCAAATGGCATTATTTCATTCCTTTTTGTGGCTGAGTAATATTCCATTGTATAGATGTACCACACCTTCTTTATCCATTCATCTGTCGATGGACATTTAGGTTGCTTCCATGTCTTGGCTATTGTCAATAGTGCTGTTATGAACACAGGGGTGCATGTATCTTTATGAACTAGAGTTTTCTCCAGAATATGCCCAGGTGGGGTTGCTGGATCATATGGGAGCTCTATTTTTATTTTTTTTGTTTGTTTGTTTTTTGCGGTACGCGGGCCTCTCACTGCCGCGGCCTCTCCCGTTGCGGAGCACAGGCTCCGGACGCGCAGGCTCAGCGGCCATGGCTCACGGGCCCAGCCGCTCCGCGGCATGTGGGATCCTCCCGGACCGGGGCACGAACCCGTGTCCCCTGCATCGGCAGGTGGACGCTCAACCACTGCGCCACCAGGGAAGCCCCTATTTTTAGTTTTTTGATGAACCTCCATACTGTGCTTTACAGCAGCTGCACACATTCACATTCCCACCAACAGTGTAGGAGGGTTCCCTTTTCTCCACACCATCTCCAGCATTTATTACTTGTAAACTGTTTGATGATCGCCATTCTGACCGGTGTGAGGTCATACCTCATTGTAGTTTTGATCTGAGCCTAGCCCATTCTAACCAGTAGATACTCACTTCTCAGGCTGTCATGAGGATCGAATGATGTTCACGCAGGGCGCCTAGGGCAGTGCCTAACTTCTTGCCTGTGACCAGTAAACGGTGAGCCTCCCTCACCCAAGCTGCACCCACTGGTTCATCAGCATAGGTGTGAAGAGGCTCACCTCTCACCCCAGTGGCATGTTGTTCCTGCCTCACCTCTCTGAATGTCGTGACAGCCTAGGAATGTTATAGAGCCTACGGAGGCATATGCAAATACCACTGCCAGATTTATAGAGTTGATAATAGAGCTCTTGGGCTAACAAAGGCAGTGCTGGAGTCAAAGGTTGCAGAGCATTTTGATGCAAATGTATGAAGAGGTGTTTTGTCTCCTAGTCAAGCCTTCCTTGGCTGAGATAATAAACAACTGAGGCAGCTTGGTCCTGTCCTAGGGCTGTTTATCAGTTATGGCATCCAGTGGAGAGACAGCCAGCTGGGTCCCTACCAGGCCACTTGCTGGAACTCGGGAAATACCTTGGGGGGAAACAAATTCTTCCTGGAAGGAACTCATCCCATTTGTTTCCTTCTGGACGCTAGGGAAGGGTGCCAGGCTGAAGTCCCTTGTCTGCCCCAAGCTAGCTGTGTGCTCTGGGAGTGTTCTGCTCACACGAGGACTTCCTTTCTTCCTCTGACGCACTCTGGGTGAATCAGAATAGAGCAGAGCTTCGCACATTTCCTGCAGCAACAGCAGAACCTTATGTAGAAATCCAACACAAAGAGCGTAAAAGTAACAGTGTTTAGGTTGAAATAGGAACGAGGGCTGAGAGACGCTCCACGGCCACCCCTCCCGGCAGCTCTGCAGCGTCCTGCGCTCTGCAGGAGAAGGCTTGAAAGCTTCAGGCACAGACCATCTTTCAGGTCCCTCTGAGCTCTGATATTCCGTGACTCTCCAGTTTCTATAATGTGAGACTCCCCCCATAGTGGGACCCCAAGCTGCCTACTTTCATGGTCCTTGCTTCCCAAAGGTCAGTTTTTCTCAAATCTAAAGGTGGGATTCTTTTCTTTGAAGGGGCTGGAAAGATGGTCTTTAACAACTCAAGACCAGCTCCTGTTCCTGAGTTCCTACCTCTCTCCCTCTTCCACTCTGGAGAGACAATGAAGATTATAATATGAACAATCTCCTGTGGTTTTATAGTACTTGTAGTTTACACAAGTCATCGTAAAGCCTTTATTTAGTTTAAGAATATGGAAAAGGATGAGAGAAGATCAGGCCACCCCCCTTCCCCTAGTAGAGGATCCACAGATACAGCTCACAGAATGCCCCGGGGGCTCTGTGAGGGGTGGGGATGCTGTCCAGGTCCCATCATTAACCGTCCTCTTTGAAGCCCTCTTGACTGCATCTCTACTTCCTTCTTGCTACCGAAGGTCTGACTTTCCTCTTTCTGGATATTGCTTTCGGTTGCAGTCTCCTTGACTCTCACTTCCAGCTCTGCTCTGGACACTGGCTCTGGTCTCGATGGCGTTATTCCTCACTCCTACAGAAAGCAGCCTGAATCTAGTGCCCTGGTCCTCTAGAGAGTTCGAGACCCCTCCCCAAAGTCATTCTGGGTACCATGTATGTTGGATTCTGCTACCTCTTTACAGGCACAGCCTAAGTGCCCTCCCCTACCTGCCCTGCATCTATCCTACTTGGAGCCCTCCCAGCTATGGAGGCTCTGTCCCATCCTTCCTTTCCAGTAAGACATGCAGTATCATCTTCACAACTATGACCTTAATTTCTGTGCGGCTTTTCTCATTCTCCACCCCCGAAATAAGCCTTTGAAAGTGTCAGATAACCCCCTCCAATTTCAGCTGTGACACCTGCAGGTGAAACTCTTACCTGGTTCTGCCTGTTTCTGTCAAGAAGAAAGTAGGAGAAAAGAAGGAAGGGGAGAGGGTAAAAAGGTGGTTTGCCAGTGCCCTTTAGCCTCGAGATATGGATTTTATTTATTCCTCTTCTCTTGAAAGGAAGATGGAAACTATGAAGAGGACAGCTAAAACAACAGGACCGCTAATATGAGTAGTACAGCCGACCCTTGAACAACACGGGTTTGAACTGTGTGGGTCTACTTATATGAGGATTTTTTTTCAGTGGTAAATCCTCTAGTACTAAAGGGTCCGCGGTTGGTTGAATCCGCAGATATGGAACTGCTGGATACAGCAGGCCAGCTGTAAATTACATGCAAAATTTAGACTGTACAGAGGGTCAGCCACTAATGCCCCACTGTTCAAGGGTCAGCCGTGTATTCTGTGCCAGGAGTTGTTGTAGTCCCACGTTACCTATTTGATCCTCACAGCGCTGTGAGCAGGCAGCCTCGTTGTCCCTGCCTTCTTTTCCCAAAGTAATGTAGCGGATCTAGTGTCGGACGAATATGAATTCCAGTGCAGCTTTGCCACCTTTTGGCTTTTCAACCTTGGAAAAGTCACTTCATTTCTCTGAGCTCCAATCTACCCTATGTGCAATGGAAATGATAATGCTTCGTGTCTCACAGGATAATTGCAAGGATTAAAGGAGATTTTCATCTGAATGTTTAACACAGTACAGGACATTATCAATACGTATTGGTACTTTTCTTCATTCATAAACTTACTCAATTCTTGAGCATTACAGAAATTAAGAGACCTTAGTGACAAGGGTAAAATCATAAGTTAAATGGATCTCAAGCCATATGGATCCAATTCATTCGTTCATTCGTTCATTCAACAAATGCTGTCTGAGCAACAGCTATGGGTCAGGGACTGTGCTAGGACACAGGGAATACAGTGATGAACAAGACAGGCAAGTCTCTTCTTTTATGGAGCTTATATTCTAGTGAGAAAAGCTGACAATAAACAAATCATGTTAAGTATCTTGAAGTAGATAAATAGGGACAATTCTATGTATCTCCATAAGTCAATACACATAAGTGCATGTTTATACATTCTTCACACATGGGCACACACATGACACACACATACATATGCACACAGATGACATACGCGCAGGCACCAGTCACACGCAGACTCACAAACTCTCACACATGCTCCTTCACATGTATGTTTTTTTAGTGCTTCTCTTTACACCATCTTTACACTAAGCCAGAGGAATCCACTGCTTTCGGGAGGGTTAGGAGACTGAAAGCAGGAACGCTGAGAAGGATTCCATATGGAACTTTTGATTTCCAAAATAGTCACCCCAAACATAAAGAGACTGGCGATGTCGGGCAAGGCAAGTTCCCACCTGAGAAGGGGAGGAAGCGGACTACTCTTCATAGCAGGAGGAAGCAAAGAGACCTGGAGGGTTCCCATCCAGGCTGGAGATGCTGCCTTCGCCTCTGAGAAGCACCTTCCCCACACAGAGCCTTGAGTCAGCAACGAGATGGCGCAATGCGATAGAACCCCATGTGAGTGACAGCGGGTGTGACAACGTCCAGCTAGTGCCCCTCTTCTCCACCTTCTCTTGCATGTTCATGGTGAAGTGGAGCCAGTAGAGCAGCAGGAGCAGGGGGAGGCTCATTGATGGATGGCCCCAAGGTGGTGCTGCCAGCCCCCATCCTTAGGCAGTCCAGAAGTCCCCAAGTACACTGGGGGAGGGGCTGGTCCCTGAGGTCCTGAGTGGACAGTGGACCCACAGAGGTTTGAAGCTAGAGAAAGAGTCCACAGAGAGCTGCGTCACCGTAGCTAGAGTGAAATGGCGGGGATTTTAGCAGCTTGTCCCACCTGACATCCGAATGAACCAGACAGGATTAGGCATACCTCAGAGGACACTAGGACGCACACTGGTGACCCAGTATTAGACCAAACTGGCCACACTACAGTGGAAACATCAGGAGATGAAGCACACAGAGACCACCTTCTCCCAGTTCTGGCAAAAGCATCCCTGAGTACCTAGACAGTATCTGGGAAAATGGATGGAGAGAGGAGAACAATGGAAAGGGGAAGGGGATTGTTCTGAGAGAGAGCTTGGACTTAGAATGGATGGAGCATTTTCCCAAAAGAGGCTGAACTTACCTGAAATAAGCTGTTTTAGAACAGAGGAGGGTGAGTTTATATTCTCCCCATCACCTACGACCGTTACTGGTTCCAACAGCCGAATAAGGAGGACTCTAGGGAAGACTGAGATCTCCTACAGAGAAAAAATTAAGCTATTGTTTTGCATTTCTGAGTTGTAGTGTGTAAATTTCAACTCCTGTACGTAAACAACAGCAAGAGCGAGACGCTGAGCAAGAGGATTGTGGGAAAGGGAGATTGACATTCTTAGCTAGTGTGGTCAGGGCAGGTCTTACTGAGATGGTGACATTTAAGCGATGACCCAAAGAAGGAGCCAGACACACAAAGAACCTAGAAAAAAAAAGGATTCCTGGCAAAGAGAACAACATATAGAATGGCCCTAGGGTGGCAAAGAGCTTGGCATGAGCCAAGGAGATGGAAGTAGGAGGGTGACCTGACGTGGGATTGGAAATGTAAACAAGGAGCGGATCATTAAGTTCTCATTGACTACAGTGGAAAATATTGAAGGGCTTTCAGTAGGGCAACGATAGGATCCAATTTGTATATTTTTATTTTTATATATATTTTTTTGCGGTATGCAGGCCTCTCACTGCCGTGGCCTCTCCCGTTGCAGAGCACAGGCTCCGGACGCGCAGGCTCAGCAGCCATGGCTCACTGGCCCAGCTGCTCTGCGGCATGTGGGATCCTCCCCGACCGGGGCACGAACCCGTGTCCCCCGCACCGGCAGGAAGACTCTCAACCACTGCGCCACCAGGGAAGCCCCAATTTGTATATTTTTAAAAGATCCCTCTGGTGATGCATGGATAGTATTACAGAGGAACTTTGAGCAGGGGGTCTGTTGGGAAGCTCTGGACATACCCCACGCAAGAGATGATGGTGGCTTTGACTAGGGCAGCAGGAGAGAGGGAGAGACAAATATTGTGGAGGGAAACTCAGCCAGATTTGCCCATTGCTGGTGAATTGGGTGTGAGGTAAGGGAGAAGGAGAGATGCAGAATGATGGCCAAGTTTTTGGCTTAAACTGCTGGGTAGAAGCGGCTGTCATTTATTGAGATGGTGAACACTGGCTGTGGAGATATTAAAAATCTTGCAGCAAATTGTTACCTCCCTGCCATCAAGAGGTAGGTCCTGGCTCCTCTCCCCTCGAATCTGGTGACTGCATTGACCAATAGAGTATGGCAGAAGTGACTATGATGTCCAAGATCCGGTCATAAAAGACCAGGAAGTGTCCCTCTTCTTAACTGGACCATATGAACACTCTCGGGTCCCTAGGTTGTCACTGTCCCCCTTATTTTTGGCTGTAAAACAAATTACACAAAATTTTCATGGTGTCAAGCAACCACATACTATGCTCACGGATTCTGAAGGTCAGAAATTCATACAGGACACAGTGAAGAAGGCTTGTCTCCACTCAGCCATGCTGGTGGCTTGAAGGCTGGGGGCTGGAGTGATCTGAAGGATCTCTCACTCATAGTGCTGGTGCCTGAGCTGGGAAAACTTGAACAGCTGGGGACAAGAGCAGCCTGGGCCCTTTGGGCATCTGTAACTCTGCGTAGTCTCTCCACCTGTTCCCTCCAGCATGGCAGCTTCCAGGTTGCCTAGCCTGTATGTATCAGCCCAGTACTGCAAGGCCCTTCCTAAGACAGTGAGCAAGGTGGAAACTTTATCACCTTTTCTAACCTATCCCTGAATGTCACACAGCATCACTTCTGTTCACTAGAAGCAAGGCACTAAGACCAGCCTATATTCAAGGAGAGGTAATTAGACTCCACGTTTTGCATGTAGGAAATACACAGTTTCAGCCATGTAAGAAGTTTGACTACCTAAGACCACCCGGCTGGCTCCATAGGCCATATATGGAGTCTTCAGGTGGAAGTCCAGTTAAATCCAGCCTTCCCACTATGCCCATCGAGCACTGGACGTGTGAGTGGACCCTCCAGAACAGCCCATCTGCCAACTGAAAATCCCCTAGTGACCTCTGTCAAAGCCACATGGAAGAGAAGAATCACTCAGCTGAGTCCTGCCCAAATTCCTGAGCCAAACATTTATAAGATATAATAAAATGATAGTTGTTTTAAGGCACCGAGTTTCGGGGTGGTTTGTTACGCAGCAGTACATAACCGTAGCACTGTTGGGGGGATCTAGTTTTGGACTTGGAGGATGGATGGGGCGAGAGAATCAAGAATTGACTTGTAAACTCTTGCTTGGGGTTAGTGTCCTGAACAAGGCAGTCAGAGAAGTGAATCTGGAGCTGCAGGGGAGGCTTCGAGGTGCCAGGGCCTCGTCAGTGTCGGGGCAGCTGTGAGTGGTGGGGAAGCACCGCCTGGCACACTCAGACTGCTCCTGGATACACTTCATTCATTCATTCCTTCATTCACTCATTCACCGTGCAGACCCAGGCAAGGTATTTAAACTCTCTGAGCCTCACTTTCCTCATTTAGAAAGTGGAGAGTTCTTGAGGACATGTGACCCAGTATTCCCAGTACAGAGGCACTCAGCGGAGCCTCTGTACCTCCGTCTTCCCTGTAAGACTAAAGAAACAGTATCAACTGAGGCCTTAGGTGAGGATGGAGAAACCCTCACATCCCAGTGTGATCTTAACGATGTAGAAAAGATGGCTATTTACATTATAACTGTTCTTGAGAAGAACAATGTCCTACAATAAAATGTCAAGTCTAAATAAAATGTAAAATATCGAGGTCTCAGGTGACTTCCTCAGCCCCCTCATCCTGTCTTACATGAACCTTCAAGAATCCCGGTTTGATTTTTTTTTTTTTTACTCAAAATATCTGAAAAATAAAATCCTTTTTTTCCTTTTTTGCTCCTGAACCATATTCACATCCCTCCCTACCCATCAGGACTTTTTTTTTCAGCTGCAACTGATAAATCTGAAAAGCTCTCCCTTCCCACCAGAGACTTTGTTTAGGAATAAGAAGGAACGAGGGTCTTGCTGTGACCTCCTTCTGCCTCTGTCTTCCTTTCTCTCATGCAGGTGACATAGAAAGAGAAGAAGGAAAATTACACATCAGGAAAGGCCCCGAATGTAAGACAGCAAACACACACAGTGAAATCTAAACCAGGGTCAGTGACCTTCTTTCCAAGTTGGATCCTCAATGGGAGGGTGAGAACGGGGGCGCTGCTTTATGGAAATCTGCTGTGGCCCCCCGGGGAGCAGTGAATGTGCCGTCATCACCCCCTCCCTCCCCGTCAGCACTCCACCTTCACGCCCTGCCCGGACACAGTTCTCTTACAGAAAAGTAGGATAATAAGGCCATAATGTTGTTTTCCAGAGGTACGTGAAAACACCTTAAATGTGTTACTGGTATTTGGGGGAAAGGGAGATTAGGCTGGGGGTGGTGCCCGGGAAGGGTGGTGGGTACGCTAATTGAACCTCGGGATTAAACTCTCCGGGCCCTAACGCTGCCTGCCCCCTGGCAGAAACATCACAGAGGTCTCAGAAGCGGCTTTGAGGCTTTTCCGGGGCTCGGAGATGATCCTTTGGAGCCCAGGTACGATGATACCTGAGTTTGTCCCGGCCTCACAGTAATGGGGCCACTGGGAGTCTTTCTTCTACAGAAGAGAAAGGTGGGGCTGGCAGGCAGCAGGGGCGAGGCGGGTGCAGCAGGCAGCCGGGCAGCCGCAGGAGGCTCTGGCCGGCGCTGGGCGAGCCAGGTCTGAACCTCAGAGAGGGCTGCTCGCAAATGAGCTCAGCCCTGGCGTGGTGCCTTCACCCGACAGCCACTGGCTGTTACGGGCATTTTGAAGTCAGACAAATATATCTCCCAGCGGCCTGGAACGGAGCGGGAAGAGGCACAGAGAGTGGGATGACAAAGCACAGAGTCGAAAGCTGCTCCTGCTGGTTTTGGCAAAAGGGAGGGTGGGGAGAGGTAGGGAAGAGCCCACCCTGAGCTTTACAGGTGCTGTCGGGGAGCACAGCCTTCCTGCACCGCTGTTTGCCCGGACAGGGAGCTCAGGGTTGGAAGGGACCTTGGTACCAGCCGGTGCAAGGATGCTGCCGCCGGGGCCAGTGCAAGACGGTGGAATCCAGCGCATCACATCTCTGCTGCAGCTCCTTCACACACCCCGTCTTTCCCAGGCTCCGAAGGAATTTATCCTCCTCATGCAGCCCTTCAGGCAGATGAAGGCAGTGTCTGAAACCTCCCCCTACTCTCCCCCTCCCCCAGACCTTCCATCTTCTTCATGATGGCCGCCATGTCATAGTGACTGTCACGTGGCACCATGACTGGTGAGCTCCTGGGGAAGGAATGTGGTTTGCCTTGTGTTTATGAGGGAAGCATCTCATCCTGGAAGTCCAGCTTCCCTCTGGCTCTGAACTTTAGGCAAGTTTCTCCCCATCTTTGAACCTTAGTCACCCAGCTGTCAAATGAGGGGATGGACTGGGTGACCCTCAAGTGCCCCTTGCACCTCCCATGCCCAGTGGCCCTCTACCCTGGCCACGCTACCAGAAACCGGACACTGGGCTGATGGGTTCGACCCCCTGTGGCTCCCCCGATGCCTCTGGGGTTGGTGTTGAAGCGAGTTAAAATGATTAGAGGGGCTCAGAGCACACGGGATAGGAGACAGGAAGTTAATACCCCAGGAACCAAAGGCTCTGGAGACAGAGTTGGATCTGTATTGGTTTCCTGTGGTTGCTTGAACAAATGACCACAAACGTATTGGCTTAAAGCAACACAAATTTATTATCTTACAATTCTGGAGGGTTGGAAGTCTGAAATAGGCCCCACTGGCCTAAAATCAAAGTGTTGGCAAGGCTGCATTCCTTCTAGAAGCTCTGAGGGAGAATCCGCCGTTTGCTTGCCTTTCCAGTCTCTAGAGGCTTCCGCATTCCTTGGCTTGGAGCTGCTTCCCTCATCTTCAGATCCAGCAAGTAGCAGCTCCCAGTCCCTTCCTGACCCTGAGGATCACCCTTGAGCCTTGCTTCTCCACTTTAAAGGACCCTTGTGATTGCATTGGGCGCGCCCACACAGTCCAGGATAATTTCCTTATTTTGAGGTGTGCTGATTAGCGGTCTTAATGCCGTCTTAACAGCCTCCTGGTGTATCACGTCTGTATCCGCAGATTCTGGGGGATTAGGACATGTGCATCTTTGAGATGCCATTCTTTTACCTTCCATGAGATCCACACCCAGCTCTTAAAAAAGCCAAGAAACTGCCCAGGCCTGTAGCCTGATCTGTGGCCACTGACCCCATAAATAGGATGTGGTCTCCGGCTGCACGTTCCCATGGCCCCTCCCTTGTCCACCATGGGTCACTATGCACAATTTATTATAGCTACTTTTTTTTGAAGCGATCTTTATTGGAGTATAATTGCTTCACAATACTGTGTTAGCTTCTGTTGCACAACAAAGAGAATCAGCCATATGCATACACGTGTCCCCATATCCCCTCCCTCCAGAGCCTCCCTCCCACCCCCCCATCCCACCCCTCTAGGTGGTCACAAAGCACCAAGCCGATCTCCCTGTGCTATGCGGCTGCTTCCCACCAGCCAACTGTTTTACATTCGGTAGTGTATATATGTTGATGCTACTCTCACTTCACCCCAGCTTCGCCCTCCCACCCCATGTCCTCATGTCCATTCTCTATGTCTGCCTCTTTATTCCCGCCCTGCAAGTATGTTCATCAGTACCTTTTTTTTTTTTAAGATTCCATGTATATGCGTTAGCCTACAGTATTTGTTTTTCTCTTTCTGACACTCTGTATGACAGACTCTAGGTCCACATATAACTACTGTTTAATAGCTTCCTCCTTAGATTATAACCTCCATGAGTTGGAAACAGGGTCTGTCTTGTTCAGTCTTTTACCCTAAGCACGTAGTATATTAGTCAGCATTTAATGTGTTAACAAACACCGGCCAAACCTCAGTGAGTTGCATTGTTTTATTCAATGCTGCAGATTGAATTCAGGTCTGTCCCATGTGTTTTCACATTCAAAGACCCAGACAAAGGCAAAAAAGCAAATAATCGACAATAATAATACATTCTGCCCCCTTAGGATCTGACAAAAATATTACCTGCCGGATAGATGAATGAGTAGATGAGCTGCCATCTGTAAAAAGAGGGGAGAATCGGGAATGATTGGCCCATTCCTGTATATGACCATTTCTTTTAATT
The DNA here is from genome assembly GCF_003031525.2 of Neophocaena asiaeorientalis asiaeorientalis. Lineage (NCBI taxonomy): Eukaryota > Metazoa > Chordata > Mammalia > Artiodactyla > Phocoenidae > Neophocaena > Neophocaena asiaeorientalis. The sequence continues at coordinate 17,135,837 of NW_020172779.1, forward strand.
TTTTAACAAGTTTGCCAGGAGGTCTTATAATTTCTGTCTCCAGACGAAGCACCGTCATGCTGGAATAAGAATGAAATCTGGTTCTCTCTGGCCCTAACGTCCATGCCCTTCATCTGATCTATTTTTCCTTGAAGAATTACTTGGAGGATAAGGCGTGCTAAAATGTTGTCTTAAAGGAACGAAGTTTGATGAATATGAATATGTACTGTGGAAGCAATAAGGAGCTGATTCCTTAATCCTTTCGACTCCTGTTTTACGAACATAAGCAATGCTCAGAGGAAGAGCCCGCATCCGGGTTTCTCATCCATTCAGATCCTTTCCCACTATGTCTCTCTAGGCCAAGGCTTGACATGTAACTGGTGAAAATTACATTTGCTTTTCACTGTCTAGTAGGATATAAGAGTCAACAATTCAGTAATCCAATTGTCTGGTGCCAATTTCATTTGAAATAGTTGCTAATAAAATCGAAAAGAAAACTTCAGCAAATCTGAAAACAGATTACAGCAGAACTCAGTGGCACGATGGGCTGATATTAAATATTGTTTCAGTGCTTGGGATCAGATTTCATATTGAATCTCAATGAATGCTGGGTCACAGGCTTTGGATTAAAGCCAGGCAGAGTCAGGTGTTCTGTCATTCATGGTACTTGGATCCTGAGCTGGGAGCTGATGCCTGAAGCGACTTACCTGTCTCCACCTCAGGCTCACCATGATTAAAGATTTGCATTCAAGAATAGCAGTACCTGAAATTAAAGTAATTCTACTGAATATTCCACTTACATCCTCATGCCGTCACTCATAAATGGCACGTCCTAGAAAGTAAATATTATTTCCCTCGTATGGCAGAGGAAGAATTTGATTCTTGCCCAAATTCACACAGATGGTGAGGGACAGAGCAAGGATTCAAACCTTGAAGGTTTGTCCAAGGGAGTTGATCATCCCCCTGGACCACACTGCCTCTTAATCTGTCCCAAATATTGGTCGTCATATCATATAATTGAGGGTCAAAATCGACCTTGGATAACCCTATTTAGCTTTCTACACTGATTAGTTTAGTTATATTACTGCCACAGTCCACTTCATAAACGTTGCACAGGAAAAGCTGAACGTAATTAAAATAACCAACTATTGATGTGCGTCTGCAAAGCTGAGCACAAATTGAATTTTTAAGCAACATATCATGTTTTATATGCAAAAACATTTCTATTAATTTGTTTATTCAACAAACATTTATTAGCGCCTTGTTGCTGACAGGCACATAATAGGCCCTGAGAACAGAGAGATAAGTGTGACCCAGCATCTGTTTCGAGAAGCAGAGGCTCTAGTGAGGGGAGACGAACCAAGGAAACCAGTGTCATGACGAGGCTCCCCCTCTGCCTCTCTTCTCCTCCCCACCCTATAGACCATCCTGTCTCTGGATTCCTGCCCCAGAGCAGTCTGCAGCCCGTCCGTGTTCTCTGCTTTAGCCAGCGAGTCTGTACTATCTCCAAACAGTGGTTTGTTCTCATCCCGGCTGTGAGGGTCCCCTGACTCTTCGCATAAGTACTTGTTCTCAGGTCACGTAACCCAAATGTCAGTCGTGGTCCCCTGCCCCCGGGAGGCCCCGGTGCAAAAATGTCAGCCACCTTCAGATACTTCCCTGGCCCACGGAAATCCACATGCACCTGTGCTATTTCTGCTAAGCCCAAGAGGCTGACTTTCCTCAGCCTCTAAGTCTCTTAACTTTTTGTTTGTGCTGTTCTTACCTACCCCGTGCTGACCCCAACGTGAAAGCAAGCTTGTTCCCCACTTCTGCGTCACACACACACACACACACGTGCACTCCTCTCACAGGAAGCATGTATGAGTTTGGTAAACCTTTCTGAAGGTTTGGCAGCTGCAGGAAGGGCTAGCTAGCGTCATACACCGCACAGCTTCCTGCAGACCAGTGTCAGCGTACACAGAGAGCTCCTCGTCCCCTTCCCTTTCTATCCTTAGTCTCACGTTCAGGCTCAGTCCAGAAACCTTTCCCATACAGTGGCCGCTTGGCCACCCCTCAGGCCTGGGAGTGTCCGTGGTGCTGTCTGCCCAAAGGAAGACAGACTAGGTAAAAAGTCCTGGAGGCCCGGCGAGTGGACGGGTTAGAGGCTGCCTGGGCTGGGAATTCTGGAGTCCGGTGCACCCAGAACACAGTGTGGAGGGGATAGTTGAGGATGCCAGTGGAATGTCCCCTTGGTCTCCTGGGGAGGAGGTGGCTGGAGGAGGCCAGAGCAGGTCTTCCCAGAGCACAGGAGCCACGTCGCCTTGGTCTAAGGCAGTACTGTTACTATCATTGTCTCCATTCTTACGGATGAGGAAACTGAGGCACAGAAAGATTCAGTAACTTGCCTAAGGTCACAGAGCTAAGAAGAGGCAGAGGCAGGATTTGAACTCGGGCAGGCTGGTTCCAAAGATTCAAACATTTACTCTACTGACTCTCAAAGACAGGGTCTCCTGCCTCCTGAAGCCCAAGATAATTGTGTGTGTGTGTGTGTGTGTGTGTGTGCGCGTGCGTGTGGGTGTGATGGGTGTATGTATGCGTGTGCATGCATGTGTGTGCATGTTTAAAATGATTGCTGTCCTCCGTTCTGTGGGCTACATGCTAGGAAAGCAGAAAGCCAAGGGACAGGGGTTGCCCAGGGGAAAGAATCCCTGACCTAACTGTCCCGGGGAAACAGTGTCTGAAGGAGGAGGTCAGGGAAAGTGACCCAGGGGACATGACACAGGGCCTGAGACTTAAGGGGAGGTTAGGGAGAAGGTAGGGAAGGGAGTTTGAGGCAGAGAAAACACCATGTGCAAAGGCTCAGAAGGCTAAGAGCATAATGCTAGAATATCATTATAGAATATATCCTAGAATATCATCATCAATCATTCATATTTATTGAGCTGATTACTCTCCACTCTTCATTACAACCTATAAAGGAGGTATTGCTGTTAATCCCAGTTTTAGGAAAAATAAAACCTGAAACTGAGGTTCAGAGATGCTAACCCAGGTAGTAATAGGATCACCCCGAGGTCAGTCAGCTAGTCAAGGATGCAGCCTGTGTTTTTACCATGGCAGGGCTGCCTCCAGCTAGTCATGAAATGTTTGTTGAACTGGGTTAGTTGGATTGAGTTGGACTGAGAGGGAGGCAGTGGCCAGGGCACCACACACTTGGTCAGGGAAGGGCTCCCCAAACGTTCCCCATGAAGTCCCTCTTAAGGGGCTCAGGACCAACCGCCCCCCCCCCACCACAGTGGTAAGTGGCTAGTAAATGTCAACTTTAATCTGAACAATTCAAAGTTTGCTTGCTAGACTAAAGTATCTCACTGCTTGTTTTAAGTTAACCACAATATCAGATTCATTAATATTCAGCACAACTCCCACTGCAGGAGGGCATCTGTGTTTTCCGTATCCTGCCCAGCACACTGCGGAGGACCCCATTTGAGAGCAGCGGTGTGAGCGATGGAGGCACAGGGCGGCTTGATTAGATTTCCCTTCTGAATTAACATTTTCTTCTCTTGTCTTATCTACACTGATCAAATTAGCTGTCAACTTGCTTCATTTTGAGGGGTGGATGCTACCGGCTTCCACTGGCAGAAATTCTTTTATTCTTCAGCCCCGTATGAGGCACCCCAATGAACTTCGGGATAAACGTTTCAGAATCAGGCTTTCACTGGAGCTCGCGGTGTTCATTCGGGTCTGTTCCTTATCTCCTTACCAACTGTTGGGAGCAAAGCCCAGGGCGGCCTCCTGCCTCCTGATGAGCCCAGTAACCCCAACCCAGCCCATTTCCTCCTGTGCCCCACCTCGCCCCGCTGCCTTAACCTAAGAGCTGAGATACACATAGAAACTTCCATTCTGCTCTTCCTCCTGGGTCTTAGGTCCCATGCTGCCTCGTTGGCTCCCTTGCGAGGACAGGCTGCCTGCCTTCTTGGATCGCTTCAGGAACAGCCTCTGGGCTGTTGTGAATGATGATGCTGTGCCCGTTAGTGTCCAGGTACCTGTCTGAGTCCCTGCTTTCAGTTCTTTGGGGTATAGATCCAGGAGTGGAATTGCTGGATCATATGCTACTGATCTGTACTTTCCATACCAGACTAAAAGGAGCAAGAATATAAAGTGAATCGTTTTGGATACAATCCTTGCCCAGGGCTGTAGGACCAAGCAGGGTCATGCCTATTGTCAGTCAGTGAGGGTCCCTCTCCTGTCCAGTGGGAAGCCCCTGACCCCTTAGGATGGAACATTCAACAGCTATCACACGTGACGCCTACGTAGTCTTTAGTAAACAGGAAAATGCTTATATTTCCATAAAGTATAAAAAAGCAATAAAAATTGTCTACATACAGTGTGATGTCTAAGACCTGAGGAGGGGCAGGAATCTTTGCTAGACCCCTCTTTCAGGGTGTAGCTCTCAGAAATTGGATTGGTCAGATTCCAGGCTGTTGAGTGACTGCACACTGAAGGTCAGGACATGCGTGTGACCCCCTCTTCTCTCTCGCCCTTACTTAATAGGATTCTCTTGCTCTCTTAACACCCACGGCGGAAGTAGTAAGAGATTCTCTTACTTTGACTTGCAGGTGATAGTCAAGGTGTGATAAGGTTGGAAATCTGGTTTGGGTTGAGGTGGTAGAAGATCTCTTAGGCTCCTACTTGAGGCCACCTGTTCTAGTCCAGCTTCCCAGAGTGCTCCTTTGGGGTTGGAACCCAGGTCAGCTGACAATAAAATATTACATTAATTTTTGCCTTATATTGTTTCTTGTGTATACAGTTGACCCTTGAACAGCACCGAGGTTAGGGATGCAGTCCCCCATGCAGTTGAAAATCCAAGTATAACTTATAGTCAACCCTCTGTATCTGTGATTCCTCTGTATCTGCCATTACGTGCCCGTGGATTCAACCAACCTCAGATTGTGTTGTACTGTCTTATTTATTGGCTAAAATTTGTGTATAAGTGGACCTGTGTAGTTCAAACCTGTGTTGTTCAAGGATCAGCTATATATCTTCCTTACGGATCTCACTGGGAAGGACGTCTATATTTGGACTAAGACTCAGATGGTCCTGTATTCCTTGGCCATTATATCATCTTGATACCACTGAACAGCACCCCAGGCCAGTCTTTATTCCTTTATTTAACATACGTTTATTGAGCACCTACTGTGTGACAGGCACTTGAAATACATCAGAGAACCAGGAAGTTGAAAATTGCTAACCTCATTCTAGAGAGAGATGAAAGGCACTACATGGAGAAAAGAAAAGTAAACTATATAAGATGTCATAAGGTGACATAAGATGTGAATAAAACTTTGCCTGTGCAAATGCCAGGAGCAGGAGGGTGTGATGAGCAGAGACTGTGGCGGGGGGTGGGATGGTAGGAACGGGACGGAAACAGAGGGCCAGGTCAGGCAGGTCCTCGTCGGCCTTGTTAGGACTTGGGCCTTCACTCGGACTGAGGTGGGAGCCATCGGAGGTGGACACAACCTAATGTCTACTTGCAAAGGCTCCCCCTGGCTGCAGAGATGACAATACAGTCTAGGGAGCAAGGGCGAAGCCCCAGAGAGGGGTTTGGAGACCCACAGCAATTCACTGAGAGTCCAGAGAGGGGTCGTGAGAAGTGCTCAGTTCTGCTTTTATTTGGAAGGTAAAGGCAACGTGAGTTTTTGATGGATTGGGTGTGGAGCATCAGAGAAAAAATATTTCAGCCTGTGAAACAGAAAAAAAGGACTCATCATTGAAACGAAGTGGGAAAAACCATAGGAAGTGAAGTTTTGGACGGCAAGTCCCTTATACCCCTTAATAAATACATTTTTTATGTGCATGAGGACTATTTTGGAATTAGAATTGGACTCTGCTTTTTGCTAATGGTATAAATATGATTAACTTGTTGAACCTCTTGACCCTCAGTTTCCTCATCTATACAACGGGAATAGTAATAACTACCTTACAGGTTTGTAGTATGGACCGGCAATAATCTGAAAAATACCTTGCACAGTGCCTGATGCATAGGAGATGCTTTGTTTATGTTAGCGAAATAAGTGCTTGAACAAGTGAAATACCTGTGGGCTTGATAATTAAGTAGGAAAGGCCAGAATTATGGACACTGTATGTTCACTCATTCACTTTTTAGTATGCATTTAAAAACACTGGGACTTGTAGAAAACTTTGATTCCTAGTTCATCCCATAATCCACCCAAAGGTGCATCACTTTTTTTTTTTTTTTTTTGCGGTACGCGGGCCTCTCAGTGTTGCAGCCTCTCCCGTTGCGGAGCACAGGCTCCAGACGCGCAGGCTCAGCGGCCATGGCTCACGGGCCCAGCTGCTCCACGGCATGTGGGATCTTCCCGGACCAGGGCACGAACCCGTGTCCCCTGCGTCGGCAGGCGGACTCTCAACCACTGCGCCACCAGGGAAGGGAAGCCCCCAAAGGTGCATCACTTTGATGGAGATTTTAAACCTGTAAGAAAATGGGAAAGTAGCTGGTGAGTTGCTTGTCCTGTCTAGCTTGGCGATGGGCCAGAAAGACAAGGCAGCTATTGTTCTTGTTTCTCATCCAACGTTTCAGACAGAGAGAAGGCAGTTTGTTGGAGTCAATTATTTAAACCCTTCTTTCCATCTGCATCCAGGGGAGTTTGCAGCTGGCCTGGTTTGTTACCAAGTAATGAGATGGATTAAATGATCCAGTCAAACATAATGATTACTTCCTTGATGGCTAGAGCCCTGTGTTAGTTTTTTTGTTTTATCCCTCATAGCAGCACACCTGTGTAGGTAGAGCAGGTGCTTTACACATACGCCAGTAGAATTTTGTTTGTTCAGCAAACAGAGAACAACGCGGAGCCTCAAGTTGCACCTCACAGCTCTACCCTCCAGGTGGTAGAGGTGCTAAGGCTCTGATTGTAAACATGCATTGGAAACCTATTAGGTGTCAGACCCTATAACAGACCTGGTTACGACCTTCTCTCTAATTCTCCCAGTGATCCAATGAAGTATTATTATCCCTGTTTTAAGGTGAAGACACTGAGCCTGCCACTGTTCGATGATTTGACTTAAGTTTTACCACTGCTGTGAATCAGAGTCAGGACTTGAACCCAAGTCTGTCCAACACTTTTAATCACACCATGAAAAGAAAAGACTTGTTCTCACTTGAATAAATATTTTCTCATCAGCCAGCTGAGCACAGTAGAACCAGATTCAAATTCTATAATTCGCAGCCAGCCAGTCTAGATTGAATTCAGTTCAATAGCTTCATTGTTTGAGCAACTAGAGGGTGTCAGATGCTGTTCCGTGCACTGTGCAGAGGCGAGGAAGACCCTCCTCTGGGGCTGCCATATGGTCTAGGCAAGTTGGGAGCCCTGGACTCATCCTGAGCCTATAGGTGCTTTGCTGGCTTTGAGTGGGCAAGGTCTGGGCAAGGGTGCTAGAGGGGATTCGGTTTCCATTTCGACCAGGAATGCTGAGATATTTTGATATTTGGGTGGAATGGAGATAAGGATGGAAAGATGTAGGGATAGGAGAAAGGGAGGAAGAGAGGAAGAAAGGGAGGAAGGAAGGAAAATGTGAGTTACCTCTACCAGGGAATTTCTGTTCAATTTAAAACAAAGCCTTAGCTAGAAAGAATGAAACCACTGTGGTGAAATCTCAGAGAACAGTTAGTGGAAGAAGATGGTATTTGGGGATCTGAGACACACTCCAAAGATAACAAAAATACTCTGATGAGAACTCTGCCTATTTTAAGAATTTCACTGCAGTCAAGTACTAAAAAAGAGAGAGAGAGAAAAGAGGGGTCAGATGCATTATGGGAAAAAGCACTTTGTATCAGAAAAATAATGGTGTTGTTATCCTTTCAACAGATCTTTAAATACAGTTTGTCCCTTTGCTTAATTAATTGCAGATTGCAGAGAACTTATTTTGTAACAAGACTTTGTTCTATGAACACTACCATCTAATGAAATACAGATTATTTCAGACTATGTTAGAAAATGTCTTCTGCATATACAGTCTGATTACATAGATATCAGAACAAGCATGGGTTCCCTGGTTATATCTTTCCTTCCCCTAATTTCACCTTTGTGGATCTTCATTCAGTTGTTTTGTGTCTGTACCTGTTAACACAAAGTTAGAGTTAAGTTGTGTAAGAAGAAAACAGTTTTCAGATATTATGAGAAAACATTTTTTAAAAGGAGGGTGGGAATAAACATAATCCCATAATGGAATTACTATGATTGTTTTACTGTCAGTGGTTCATAATAGGATCAGAAAAAAGGGAAATAGTCAAAGGGTGTCTATTTGAGTGGATTTAGTTGAATAAGATCACTGACCGCTAGAGGTGGACAGATCTTAGAAATAACCAAGCCTTATGCTGTGTTTGTGAAGATGAATCAGTTAGGTAAGGGAGGACCGTGACTAGTGGAGAAAGCTCAGCTTTGGAAAGAGGAGGCCCGAGTTTTCCCTCATCTCTGTCCCTTGCTTTGTACAACAGTCTTAAACCCTTGGGTCTCTATCTCCCCAACTGTAAACCGAGGACAGGACGAAGTGCTCTCCTTCTAGCCTGTCACTTCCCTAACCACCTGATTTAAGTGGGTCACCTGCTGTTCTTCATTCAGAGCACTTATCACCATTTGTAATTTCCATATTGATGTGTGAGCTTATTTAATACATGTCTTCCTCAGGGGACGAGCTGAGACCATAACTCAGTGAGGATGCAGCCATCTCCCTGGTGCTCCCCAGTGCTCAGCATATGGTACCCAGTGATGTACTGAATGGATAAGCAAATGGACAATTGAAAAATGTGCTAATCATTTTGGAGGTAGAGACTATAACCTGAATTTCCTGAATAGCTGTTAAAGAAAAAAGAAAAGCAAGCTGTTTTGGCTCACATAGAATCCAATGTTATTAAAATACATGCGGACTTTTTTTTACATAATTGGCTTTCTAGACCTGATATGCAACAAACTATTAAGTAATTTAACACTCTTTTTTACACTCTTAGCTGCTAAAAACACAGAAACTTGATGCTTCTCATAAGTACAGGGGAAAATGCTCTGTATTTGAAGCCCTCCCCACCTCCACCTCCTTGAAAATTTTCTAGATAATACCTAGAGGAATTTTTTTTTCTAAATGCTGAAACTGGTTATCCATAAGCCGTAACTTTTCCTGTTGTATTTGAAGCTGCCACATCACAGAACAAATCAGCCTAGTACAAATCTGTTGGATATGAAATGTATGCAGATCGCTTAAGTAGCACACATGAAAAAGTGTTTTTTAACCGATTACATTGGAGAGACTTGCCCCAGATGCATGGCTACAACAGTAATGGGTCATTTGTCTGTTTATCCAGCTCACGTGTACGGAGCAGGAAAACACGGCCCAGGTGGGAGAAGGATGAGTGTTTGGAGGAGGCCGCTCTACAATGTGGAAGCCCCTCACTCTGGGAGCCCAGGGTAGGGACACCTCCCCAGAAAGGGCGTGCTATCCAGAGGACTTCTCGAGGATGAAAGCGAGGAGGCAGCGGAGGGAGGAGGGCTGGGAAACAGGAGAAGTGATTCTTTAGGATATAGAACAAGGGCAGGAGGACGTGGCTGTCCCGGATCCCGGAGCACAAACATGAGACAGACAATCTGTCATGGGCTCACGGTCCAAGGGGATAGGGACAAGTAAATAGACAAGATGAATGCTTTGATGGGGGAGGTAAGAGTCTGGGATGGGCTCTGAAATGTGATGAGAAGTCATGGCCATATGTAGACTGAGGCTCACATCATCAGTTCTGTGGACCACGGAAGGCTTACAATGGACCTCGCAGGATAAGATGTGAACACACAGAGTGAATAATTCTCAGGAGGAGGGCTTCACCATTTAGTTCAACACCTCCAGCAGCTTGGAAGCTAAATGACTTTTGGCCTCAATTTCTGTCTCTGTGAAATAGGAATGATAACACCCTTTGGTAGCTACTCCACAAAAACTAATTTCAACTGCTCCCCCACCTCAATCCGAAGAATCCCAACATTTTGGCCATCTCCTAACCTTCCTTCTCCGAAATGCATCCTGATTCTTATTCCAGAAAATATGGCCTCCTCTGGAAAAGTACTGTTTTGATTCCGAGATTATTCAGACATTACTTCTGGCTGTGAAGAATAGAGCAATTCACACATGCCAGAATCACGGGCATCATTTTTCTCTCCTCGTTCCCCCTCGCCTCTTATCCAACATCATCCAGACTTGCCAATTTAGCAAATCCCCAGACCCGTGCAATGCACAAAAGGAGATGAAGGAGAACAAGAATGAAAAGGGAGGAAGGAAGGAAAGAGGTGAACTAATCGGGAGCAGGATTATCTTGATAGGTGGAGGGAGCCTAAGGACACGGGAGAACACCCTTCCAGAAGGAGGTCTGTCAGGGGGGCAGGGGCTTGGAAAACAGGCTGCGGATGCCTGGGCAACATACTGCTGGACACGCCGCCCGTCCTCAGGGCCCCTCTGCCCTGTAAAATGAGGGCAGAGAATAGAATCCCCTCTACCGAGACACCGTGAGGGGTAAAGAGAGCATTCACAAAAAAGGCCCGGGTTAGGGCAAGTGTTCCACTCACGTGATAGCTACTGTGATTGTTCTGGATTTGACCGAGTGGTGAAGTGGGAAGGACCCAGGGTTTGCTTGGCTTTGAAGCCCGGCTGACTGGCTGTGTGAATGATCCCAAGGAGGCAGTTTGAAATTTTGGAGCACGCTTAGCACCAGGCAGCAGATGCAATCCAGCGTTTATTAAAAGGCCTCCGATGCGCAAGCTCTCAGCGTGGTGACCGACGTGAGCTCTTATTTAAAATCTACCACGCTGACTTTATCTTCTTCATTCCTATTACCTTCATTCTCTTTATTATTGACGTTGTAATTTTCATTTTGCAGATGAGAAGACTGAGCCTCAGGGAAGTGACGAGGCTCTCCCGAGGACACAGGGCTGGAGAGCCACAGAGAAGGCGCTTGAACCACATCTGGGCGTCTAGGAGGCCCGCACTGGTTCTGCCTCTGCTGACCCTCAAGGCTGATTCCTTACGTCCTAGCAGTTACCTCTTCAGAGGGGCCTTCCCCGGCCACTCCTCCTACGTAAGTCCGCTGCGTCATTCTTTGTCACGGTGCCGGCTCTCCTCCCTTCAGGGAGCTGATCCCAGTCCGCAATTCTGTGCTCCTCTGTTCACGTAATAATAAGATGAATCCATCATTTATTGAAGAAATATTATCCTGATACGATTCTAAGCACTTTTCTTATATTATCTCATTATCTCTCACATTAGTCTTATGAAGCCAGCACTAAGCAACTGACACACGCTATTTTACCTTATTCCATAACAGTACTGTAAAGGCGACATTAATATTTTCATTGTACAGATAACGGAACTGGGATACGTGGGAGGTTAAGTAACTTACTCAAGGTCATGGAGCTGATAAGTAGCATGTCCGTCTCTTCCACTAAACTCTGTGCTTTATGAGGGCAGAGACCCTGTTCCAAAGCCTGAAGCAGACACATAATATACAGTCAGCAAACACTGAGTCAATAAAGAGATGAATACTAAGGAAAAAGAACATAGATGAGTTATTAAGTGGTGAGGAGGTGTTTCCTCTGTACTCAGAAATAGCTGCTTTGTCTCTGACCACACTGAGTCCAGGCACTGGTTTAGGTGCTATAGTCTGGGGAGTGGTGTGTAAGACAGTGTGTGTGTGTGTGTGTGTGTGTGTGTGTGGGTGCATAGTATTAGTTAATCAATCTCAGTATTTCTGTAAGGTAGGTATTTAACAGTCAAGGAAACTGAGACTTAGAAAAGTTGTCAGTGGTCTTGACTCTTCAGAAATTAAAAGACTCTTTAATGATAAAAAAGAAGGAAAAACGAAGAAAATTTAAGCCACTTGCTACAGGCTAGGACACATCAGGGAGTTGAAAAGCTGGGTTCCAAAGTCTATGTTCTTCCTACCGTGCCTCTGAGGCTTCAGCCCTTCTTTCATTCAAAGTAGAACAACAGAGCCAGAGCCTTCTTCAGATTAGCACAGGCAAGAAGCATCATTGTGCATTGCTTAGTTAGAAAAAAGACAAACCGTGCTGTATACTTGGTTTCAAATCTGTTAACACTTAATTAGCTGGTACCGGCTGTGAAATTCAGTCTCCCGAACTAGTTCTCTCTCAGACTTTCTCATCGTTTATAGACTTAGAGATACAAAAGGTAGAAGGGGGACTTCCCTGGTGATGCAGTGGTTAAGAATCCGCCTGCCAGTGCAGGGGACACAGGTTCGAGCCCTGGTCCCGGAAGATCCCACACGCCACGGAGCAACTAAGCCCATTCGCCACAACTACTGAGCCTGCGCTCTAGAGCCCACGAGCCACAACTGCTGAGCCCGCACGCCATAACTACTCGAAGCCGGCACACCTAGAGCTGGTGCTCTGCAACAAGAGAAGCCGTGGCAATGAGCAGCCTGCGCACGGCAACGAAGAGCAGCCCCCGCTCGCCGCAACTAGAGAAAGTTCGCATGCAGCAACGAAGGCCCAGTGCAGCCAAAAAATAAATTAATTTTTAAAAAATCAACTGTTAAAAAAGAAAGGTAGAGGGAAAACTCTTCCATTGACTGAGTAACTATTGTGTAACTGAAGGAATATTTGATATAGGAATTAACATCCCCATTTTACAGATGAGAAAATGGAGGCTCACAGAAAGATGAAATAACTTGACCAAGTCATACACACAAGGTAGTAAGGGAAGGAGTGAGAATTTCATTTCCTGTCTGCTAAATCTGTTGTTGGTGATCAGGAGGTATTGGCAGAGCTTTGTTTTGTTCACAAGATGAAAAATCAAAGCATTCTCAGGCTATCGAATGCCAAAGAGTGATGTCAGTGACTTGTATCAATGAATGGACCTCTTGATTTTGCTGACTTAAGCATTTTCTATCTTTTCCCCTGAACAAACACAGTTTTGATTTGCTCTTAGCTCCCAAGGGAAAACAGTGTCTCAGACCAGTACTGATCACAAAGGAAATCAATTGGTCAAAATTTGTTTACAGAACTGAGATTATTCTATTTATTCAAGAAGCCTTTATAAAGCACATACTATGTACCTGGCTCTGTTCTAAGCACTTACAAATATTAACTAATTTCACCTTCATAACAATCCGAAGAGGTAGGCACTATTGTAATCCCCTTTCTACAAGTGAGGAAACTCAGGCACAGAGATGTCAAGTAACTAATTCAAAGTCACACAGCTAGAGAGGAGCTGGCTCTTTATATTATGGTCTTAACCACTATACTAAACAGCCCTGTACTTGAACTAGGCTTGGATATTTCTTGGGCAGAAGCAGGGAGCAGTGGCTTCTGTATTGATTTTCCTTTTCCTGAAGAACAGGGAGCCACCCCTCATGAAACCTGTCATATACTTTGTTCCTGGTCAGATGCTCTGTTGTATCTACCCTAACAGGGTAAAGGAGGAAATTCCCACCCTCCCTTTGGAGGAGTCCAGGGAGGGCGCTGTCCATGCTCTCGGTGCTGATCATGTAGGAAGGCTGCAGAAGGGAGCTCGGTATGTATTAAGCGCACAACTGCATCTCAGTGCTTTACTTATAACAGGGTGTTGATGATAAGAGTCACATGTTGTTCTAATCACTTTTCATGTAATAGCTCATTTCATTCTCACAACAGCCTTATACAGTGGGGACAATTTTCCTCTGCAGTGTGGATGAGAAATCGGAGATGCTAAAAGGTTAAGTAACTAGTCCAAGGGCACAGAGTTTGAAATAGCAGAGCTGGGATCTGAATCCAGTCATTCCATTTCCAGAACCTGCACTCCCAGCCCACTGTGCTTCCACAGAGTAGTAAAGGCGTAGGGACCTTGTGTCGCTTCATCTCATGTTCGTAACCAGCCAGCGAGACAGCTGCTTTTCCTCCCATGATATGGATTAGAGAGCTTGGTTCAGAGTGGCCTGTTAGCTTGCACTAGGTCACTGGCTAGTGAGTGGGAGAGGCATGGTGTAAAATTCTGGGTAAGGGGCTCTAGACCTTTAACACCATGATGCCTCTGGACTCTCAACAGAAACCATGTGTTCACATAACCTGAACGTGGATACCGAACACCCCAAGCAGAAAAGAGAATTAACCGGAGCGCAAATCCAGCAAGTCAGTTCCAGATAGTTAAGGTGAAACCTTTTACTGTAGCACATTGCAAAGTAATTGGGTCATTCTCCTTCTGCGCCTCTGGATCCATTCTCCACCCCTTTCAACACAGCTCTCTGCCCTGGGAGGCTGATATCTAGGGAATGCATCAGTTGGGCTTCCCCAGTCTCTGGCTTCAGTTTGGACTCAGTCGGTGAGGGGCACCTGCAGGATATGAGTGGGTAGAAGACTGAGGTCAAGGTGTGAAGTTCCCTGGCTCCTTCCGGGTCACATCACCATTTGGCAGGGGTTATGCTCTCTGTCTGCAGCTGTTGCTCCTACTGCAAGTCTTCTCCTACTTCTACAGCTCTTGCAGGTTCTGGGACCTGTCCTCTCTCTTGCCTCCCCAGGCGTAGATTGGCAAGGTTACCCAGACTGCTTAACTCCTCCTTCTTAGTTTCCCTTTGCCCTGCACATACGTTGTAAAGAGCCCCTTTATGAAGCTCTCTTTATGACTCCTTCTGAGAGCACTGTTTGTTTCTTGCCAGCCTTCTAACCAATATACAAAATGATAGGGTGGACAAAAGGAAACACAAAACTCACTCTAGCATGATAAGAGAAAACTCAGAATAATAATTTATTGAGCACTTTCTATGTGGTAAGGGCTGAGCTAAGCATTTTGAATGCATTAGCTCATTTCATCCTCACAACTGGACTATTAAGTGGTCCTATTATTGCCCCCATTTGAGGATGAAAGGGAGGCTTAGGATGAAAGGGAGGCTTAGATTTTAAGTAACTCTCCAAGAACAAACAAGGTCATCACGTTGGTGACATTGAGGTTGGTAGTATATCTTTTCCTGCTCAGCGATGAGCAGGGGTGTGGTGTGGAGTCTGGGGGACAGGAATTCAGCTTCCCAAGAAAGACCTCCAAGCTGCAGCTGAGCCCACAGAAGCACCTTTAGTGTCCGTGAGAAGGACCCTCAACAGGAACTACACTTGCTTTCCATAACGTGACCCTCCCAGTTGCTCAAGGCACATTTCCTTCCAACACTCTCTCGAGCTGTAGCATCTGCCTCACCTGCACAAAGGAGTTGTTTTCTGCCCATGCCACCCCTCGTTCTGCCCACCCAGGGAAGCGGCCAGTCCTCCTGCCTTCCCTGCCCTGTCTATCCTGATTCCCTGGACCTTACCCAGCTGCATTCTAAGATGTGATGCAGTAAGGGTATTTCTGTTTTCTTTATTCAGCCAAAAAAAAAAATACACAACTCTTATTTTCTTTAAGGATTCTTTGTGAGTGCCCCTTGGAGTCTGGTGGCATGAGTAATAATAATTGCAGGTGCCACTTCGGGTAGAGGCTGTCAAATGCCTACCAAATATCCATTGTCCCCTATTCCATACTGAGGAACTCCACTTTTGTTGGAGGTGCCAATGTGCCCAGGTAAAACACTATGTTTACCAGCTCTGCCCTGTGCAGATAAGGGTGTCCGTGTGTGATACAGTTCTGGTTAATGACACTTAAGCAAAAGCCATTAGTTGGGGCTTCCAAGAAAACTCCTTAACAGCTGAGCAGACTCGACAGGTGATGGTCATTTTCCCTTTAGCCCCTTTGCTCCTCCCCTTTTCCCTGCCTGGAGTGAGGTCAGATGCCCAGGGTGTCATGGGGATAACCCATCCTGCCATCCTAAGGTGGGTGGAGCAGAAAGACTGAAGGAGCCTGGCTCACTGATGACATTTTGTAGCCATTGCACCAGCCCCGGGCAGCCTATTTTAGGCTTCATGTGGGGTGAGACCAGGACACATCTCTTTGGTTCAGCAGTTGACAGCTGCGTTTTCTATTCCATGCCCCTGAATACCTTCCTCTGTTCTGCACTGCCTGATACCATAGCTACTAGTCACATGTGGCCAACAGGCACATGAATTAAGGCTAGCATTATGAAGAGCCAGTGTTAATGTTATTTAATGTTAATTAATTGAATTTGAATTTAAAAATGCAAGCAGTGTTAAATGTTTTTCCATTAAGCACAACTCTTCATTAAAATGCAGGACCATGTTTTACTTTAACTGCTGAGAATTCTGCTTCTGGATTGAGATGTGCTGTAGGTGCAAATACACACGTTTTCATAGTATAAAAAATTTTAATGTAAAATATCTCATTAATATTTTAAAAATTATTGATCCCACGTTGAAATAGTATTCTGGATATGTATGGTTAAACCGTCTTATTAAGATAAATTCCACCTGTCTCTTTTCACTTTGCTAATGTGGCTGCTAGGAAATTTACAGTTATGCCTGTGGCTCATGTTATATTTCTGCTCTATGGCTATTCCATCCATTCTGTGCCCACTGAGTGCCAGCTCTCTGCTAAGCACTTTACGTACGTTTATCTCAAGGAGATCCTAAAGGAACTCTTTGTGATGAGAGGTATTCCCTTCATTTTACAAGTGGGGAAAGAGAGGCCGGAAGAGGCAGCTTTGCCCAGAGCACCCAGATGACTAAGGGCAGGCCCAAGCCTCTGTTTGGTTGCTCAGCTGGTGGCTCCAACCATTACCTGCTCAAGGGTAACTTGCCACGTCGAACTGGGCATGGATCACTGTGGTTTGTACATCTAAGTTGCTGCAGGTTGGCAGACCTGTTACCAGTGAGTGTGGCTAGGAAGACCAGGAGAAAATTGATTACCAGGATAAGATCTGACAGAGGAAGCTGGAACTTCCCCACATACCAGCTGCCATCTGAGGCTGGATCAAGTCCACCAAGATTGCCTGAGTACACCTGGCACCCTACTCCCCTCCCCTATCAAGAGCAAATAGGAGAGTTTGAGGTGTTCCATATCACCCCGGTATAAACCCAGACAGGGTAGCAATGAGGGATGAGATTTGTGGGAAGGCTAGTGCCATGTTACACAGAACCCAAAGAAAAAAATCCAGAGACATTTAGGAAGTCCGCAGATGGGATACTGACAAAAGTCCACATTTGTTTTGAGAAGAGATGTTTTCTCATGTAATTCAATGTACATGAGTATACAACTTCAACTTTATGTCCGTTTTTCTTCCACAGCCATTTTTTGATAAGATTGTCTCTCCATTTTTTAGCTACAGAAAAACACAAACACAAGCTGGCATTTTTATATGAGACCAGGATGTGTTTACTTTTGCAGTGGACTCTAAAAATGTCATCACCCCCTTGGTAGCTGTTTGGACACTAAAGGTACCTTGACACTTCCAAAAATATTGTGTTTTGTGATCATTTTGCCAAACTCAGACACGTGCAGTTTTATTGCAAGGTATTCTGCTAACGTGGACGGAATTGTTTTGCGTGTATCTCTATGCATACTGAGAAGAAAGAGTGGGTTAGGAGATGGACATAGATCTTTTTACTACTGTGGCAGTAATGTTTTACATTTCAACAGCGCCTTTCAAATCATGGCATCTTATAAAGTACCAGAGGTCGTGATAACTTGGTGCATTGTTGAAATATAGCAAGTGCTTTGGCAGTCCAGCATCACATATCACACTTTGGGTCCAGGAAGTAGAGGATAGAGGGCTGCTGTTGCATAGAGGAAAACAATAAAACACGTTTCTGTGATGGTTATATCTGGGAATTTTTCAGAGCACTTTTTGGGGTTTTCTCTGCAAATCTTTATTGTTCTCATCAGATCTCAATAAAACAGGAAGAGGACAGCTGCTATTAGCGCACCTTTTAGAAGCTCAAAAATAGAGACAGAGAAAGATTTGGATTTTGAAAAGATTGCCAAGTCAGGCTGTGATGGGGTCAACTACATTGTCCCTGTCCCTTCTTCTCCCTGGCTCCTCTGTCCCCGCCTGACGGTGCCACAGGGCAGCCAACTGACCCTGGGCATGTCAATTCTTATTTTCCATTACTATTTTCTTGAGTGTTTATCTTCGAAATAGAGAAAGGCTGAGCACAGAGAAACGTCCCTCCTTTAAGCCTTCCTTATTCTCTTGCTCTGTCTCCTATTCTATGTGTCTTCTGCTTTCTCTTTTTTCTTTTTGTTCTCTTCATCTTTTTCTCCCTTTTCCCCTCTCCTTTCCCCTTTTTCTTTACCTCCTACCTTTTTCACTCTCTTTCACCTAAGATCATACTTCTCTGTCCCCTTTGCTGGGAACGAATTAAAATCCTATGTGAGGTTACCTTTTGGTGGAGACCAGGTTCAACGCGGGGGTTGTCAATCTGGTTCAACACTAACTTTGGGGGGCATGTGCTTTCACACTTAGCCACTAGGGGGGGCCTGCGCAATATCTGTGGTTTTATTAGCTCCTGCAAGAAAGTACCAGGATGGCTCCCTTCCTGGAGAAAGAAGAAAGTGGCTGGACTCTAGCCACTAGAGGAACTGGATTTTCCATCCACCAGCTAGCAAGAGAAGGAAACAGGCTTGTAGGGAACATGGATACAGAGACAGGATAGGAGTCTTCAGGTATGTGAGTGACTGGGCTGAAAGGTTTGATCCCATTCATCCTTAGACATGGCTGGAGGGTGTGTGTGTGTGTGTGTGTGTGTGTGTGTGTGTGT
>NW_020172779.1:17154498-17158917 GCF_003031525.2 Neophocaena asiaeorientalis asiaeorientalis
GTGTGTGTGTGTGTGTGTGTGTGTGTGTGTATGTGTGTCCAATTCTCCACTGAATACTTTTGGGTCACTTAAATGTTCTGAGCAACTGTTTCTTCATCTCTAAAAACTGGTGACTTGTGAGCTAGCAGATCTCTGTGGTTCCTTCTAGTTGTATTTCTATATCTTGAATGCAGGAGGTTATGGAAGGTTGGTTGAATAAAGTAGGAGAGAGCCGCCAACAGACTAGCCAGTCCTCGGTGAAGGCGTTCCTGATTTATGGATGGACTTTGAACTTTGCAAAGGCTCCCAACTTTGAAGAGTTTCTCTGTGCCCTACTCCACGTGTGCTAAGCCTTTTCAGTCATTCTCAAGGTTTGAAAATGCATTTCCTGCTGTAGCTGACTGGAGCCGGGATCACAGTGAACATTTGTGGTGCCTTTCTCCCTGACACATGAATGACTGATTTCTAGGTAAGGCTGTGCCATGTTCTGGTGCTTGTCTTACACGACAAACTCATTTATCTCTGGTCGCTGGGAAGCGGTGCTGTTGGAGGACTGCATTTCAGGAGAAGTGGACTTGAACGAGTGTTGAGTACTGGCTGTGAACTGACCACCCGGCTGGGCACTGGGGCTGTGGAGGTGAGCAGGCTCCGAGGACAGCGTGGTGGCAAGAGCGGTCCACAGGTGCCCAGAAACTGATGTGGTAAGTGTGAACAGGAGCCCTTGACTGCTTAAATGCTGGTGGAGCGTAGAGGAGTGAGACCCAAAACGCTTTAAATGCCATCAGTGCATATGACAAGCTTAATGCTTCAGTTGAAACCTCACAGAATCCTGGGAGCTTGGTATTTCCTCTCCCTGTGCTCAGAGACATCAAGTAGTTGGCTCAAGGTCACACAGCGAGTAAGCAGGAAAACCGGGGGCCCAATTGAGATCCCTCAGGCCAGTCAGATTTGGACACCATCACCCATGGCCCTGCCGGGTCTCGTGGTAACTGGGATAGGATTCACCTTTTTTAAACAAAAGGAATAGGAAGCTTGTAGTGTGAGCAGCAATTCGGTACAAACGTGACAGTGACCTCACAGACTCTCTTCACGTTTGTTATCCTCTGACGACATGGAGTTTCTTTGGCTGTCTCTGACCCACTGCTGTTAGTGTCACAGAGGCCGGGGAAGTGTTGGCCATCTTTCTCCAGAGGTGGGCGTGGTGGTGGAGAGGGTGACAGGCGGGGGCTCTGGCACACGCTGCCGTGTGGTGGCTGGCTGGAGATGGAGGGACTTGCTGTGGGAGCGGTGCAATGCCTGAGATGGCCCAGTGTCACCTGGCGAGGTTGATTTGGGAAGTGCCCCTCTGTCTCTGATGCCGAGAGGTTGTCTCCTGACTTGTGGATGTGAGGAGAAAGGGCAGCTGGAGTTTCTTACTGCAGTTTTGGGCCTACGGTCCAGGGCAGACACAAACCATGCAGATGGAGTAAGTGGCCCAGTGCCTCTGGCTTGAAGCGGCTTTGGAGAAGCCTGTTTTGTGCACGGCTAGTCCTTTGTACCCAGAGTGGTGCGTGCACCAAGCCTGTGCTCAGCGAGTCCTGGTGTGCACCTGGAGAGATCTCTGTCTGGCCCGGCAGTCATTAGACCTGACTTGGAGCACTACCTATAGTTGCTTGAAGAAAATCCACGACCTTTCCCAAGACCTGATTTTCTCATCTTCAAAGGGATCAGAGGGTTAGTGCCTGCAGGATGGCCATCTCAGGAAGACCAGCAGAGTCTGGTCAGTAAGGCGTGGAGGTGCCCCACAGCCAACAGCTTGGCCAGGTTGGTGGCTGGGGATAATTTCATGAGCATCTCACAAAGACATTTTTCTCGCTTCTCCCTGGAGAATCCCACATGGATACTTGCGGTGCTGGGCACCTGCCCTCTTGGAAGGTTCTGTGAGAAGGAGGGGCCGGAGCAGAAGATTCAGTGCTTTGCTGTCAGCTTCCCAGTGTACAGCCCTCCTCCCCAGCTGCTGGCGAGACATGTCTGCCAACTATTTGGATGCGGGAGGGGTGGGGTGTCCCAGACTGCTACCTGGGAGGGCAGGACAGGGAAGGCAGGCAGAGGAGGCTTTGGAGTCCCATGGGCCTGGGATCCCTTGCTGACAGCGGTGGCACTTAAGCAAGGTATTAAACTGCTTTAAGCCTCGGTTTCCTCATTTGTAAGTGCTGATAAACAGTATCTTCCCTACAGGGTGTTGAGAGAACTGAAAGTAGTGGGTACAAAGCCCCTGGCCTCCCACCTAGCACGTAGTAAATGCTTAATAAAAACAGCAACTACTCCAGGGCTGGACTGTCACTGGGGCAGAAGGCTGGAATGGAAAGGAGGGTCTTAGACCAAGTGGTGAGGGGAGCAGCTGAGCATCTGGTCCCCCTTACGGATCCCAGACTCTCTCCTTCTCCCTTCCTCCCTCGAAAAGTGGCTGCCAGGGAATCACACCCTAGAATGTAAATCCTGTGTTGTAAGGCATGGAAGCCAAAGGTCTGTGCATTCCACTCTAATGTTAAAGGAAAAAACATTTCCCCTCAGATCCTTCCAAATGCCCTCCAGGACTGCCAGCATAAGCTGGGTTTTGGAGAGGTGGGCTCCGAAGCTCAGACAGGTTATCATTTCCCCTCAGATCCTTCCAACTGCCCTCCAGGACTGCCAGCATAAGCTGGGTTTTGGAGAGGTGGGCTCCGAAGCTCAGACAGGTTATTTGACTGAGGGTGCTCAGTGGTCCTGGAAGATCTGGGACTGCAGAGTGTCTGCCCAGCTACACTCTGGGCTCCTGGTGCAAAACAGAGATGTGTGGTCCCAGGTCCTTCATTCAGTCTGCTGGGGCGATGCAAGTGCCCCCAGGAGCTAAAGCTGGTTCAGAAAACCCAGAGAGCAGCCATGCCTAGGGGAAAAACTCAATAAAGAACGACTAAGCACTTTCTATGTGCTGGAGACTGGGGATTTCATTGAGAGTTGATATGCTTAATCCTCACAATTCTCTTAGGAAATAGGTTCTATTATCATTTCCACTTTACAGATGAGGAAATCAAGAGGTGAAGTAACTTGCCCAAGATAACATAGCTAGTGAGCAGCTAAGCCGTGATTCTAAATGCGGGCTGTCTGGGCCCAGAGGCCACACATTTAACTGTCGCACCTGACTGGCTCTTGCAAGTTCAGCCCAAAGAAAGACGTGAAGAAGCTTCTTACTGGGGACTCTGAAATGGCACCTCACCTGGAGCCAGGCCTGTCTAGGGGTGGAGCTTAAGAATGAGGGAAGTCCGGCTGGGACTTAGGGGCAGCTTAGAGGTCCTTGATTTCCACTCCCAGCATCTTTGGGTGTAGAGCTGCCTCTGTTTATATCAGGAGTACAGGAGGTTGCCTGGGGGGGCTGGGAGGAAGATTCACTCCCCGAGGAGTGTCACTCCCGGAGGAGTGGCATGCCCATGGCTTATTCCTTCATCAGGTATTTCTGGTGCCTCTCCATCTGTCCTAGTGCACTAAGCGCTGGGAACTTTCCCCATAAAACAAAACTCTAGCCCTGTCCCTGAGATGCTCGTGGTCTGATGGAAACAGAGTTACAGCTGTGAGCGAGGCTTGATCAGCGCTGGTGGGACACAGAACAGTAACCAGCTTTGCTGGGGAAGTCCGGGAAGGCTGTCCAGGGACAGTGACATTGAGGTCAGGACTTGAAGTGGGGATTTGGTGGGGCAAAGGCAGGACAGATGCGGAGTCTCTGGCCTGCAGGGGAACACTGACTCTACACGGGAAATCTGAAAACGGCCTGACGGAGGATTTATCGGGGATGGGGGTCGGGGCGTGTATGGACCGAGGACATCAGTACCCACGTGTGTCCAGGGGACGGGCCTGGGGCGCAGCTCCCTCCTCCGCATCCGGGCACAGCAGGTTTCTGCGCGAAGAGAATGACAACCCGGCGGCAAGTCGGGATGACAAGGCCGACCTGAAGGGCACGCGCTTTTATGTAATCGACCTCGGTACCGAGGGTCTCGGGGGTCGGCGCTGAGCGCGGGAGGCGCCGAGGGAGGACGGCGTGCCCACGTTATTTCCTAGCACATAGGAGGGGACAGCAACGCGAGATAAGTTAAGGAGCTTAAAGAGCAGGGCGGCTCGCCCCTCTGCCTTTCCCCAGAGCCCGCTGCGCCGAGCGCGGGCGCTGCTCGGCGTCCTCTCTCCCCGCCCGGCCCCTGACCCGACCCGGGGGCCGAGCGCGCAGGCCTCCTCCCGGAACCCCTCGCTGGGTGACCTTGGGCGAGCCGCTTCACCTCTCTGGGCCTCAGTTTCCCGGTCTTTGCGTCTGGCCACGCGGTAGCCGAGCCGTGGGGCTCCCCGCGCGCCCCGCGGGCCGTGGGAGAGCGGGAGGCGCCGGCACGCCCCTCCCCGGCCCGTCCGCGCAGCCGAGAGCGGCCCCCCCTGGCGGCG
>NW_020172779.1:17158927-17269380 GCF_003031525.2 Neophocaena asiaeorientalis asiaeorientalis
GGGTTGCGTGGCCGGCGCTGCTCGCCCGCCTCGAGTCCGCGTCCCGGGCCCGGGCGGCCGGCGAGCATGGAGGAGAAGTACCTGCCGGAGCTGATGGCGGAGAAGGACTCCCTGGACCCCTCCTTCACGCACGCCCTGCGGCTGGTGAACCAAGGTAGGGGCGCGCGCCGGCCCGCGGCCGTTGGAGACCCGGGAGCGGCGGGCCAGGGGGCCGGGGACCGGGAGGGTCGGGACCGGCGGGCAAGGCGGGAGCGTGGGGCTGGCTGGCCGTCGCCCTTGGGGCGACTGGAGGGGACGCAGGTCGCAATCTGGGGGCGTTCGGGTAGGGACCTGGGAGCGGACCGGACACCTGGGGAGCGCCGAGGTGTGTGTGCGCGTTGGGGAGACTCGGGAAGGAAGGAAGCTGAGGCGTTTGGCTGGGACTTGAAGGAAACCTTTGGGGCCTCGAGGATACCCAAGGGAAACTTATGAGTGGGGGACGGCGAACATCTGGGGGCTTCGTCAGGGCGGGGTTGAATGATCTCATTGGAGGGGGAGAGCGTGGCGGGGGACTCGGGGAACTAGTGCGTTTGGCTTGTCTGGAGGGAAGGAACTGGAGCAAGCTGGAGGGAAATGGAAGGATTTGAGGGGATCGAATGCAGAAGAGGTGAAGGGAGCAGGTGCTTGGATTGTTGGTGAAGTTTGAGGACCTTTGGAGGAGGTTTGGGGTCAGACCTCAAGCACTTTGGAGGAACAGGGCCAGCGGTCCCAGTGGCAGAGACCCGTCTCCTGTCGCATCCCCTCTTTGTCCCGGGTCCAGGCTCTAGCCGCCCTCTCTGGGGGTGGGCAGCTCATGCCAAGCCTTGCAGGCTGGCCCTCGAGGGCCATTAGGGGAGAAGAGGCCCACACCGGAGCCCGCTTCTTGGCTTGCCGGTCCTTTCTTTGGGAGGCTCTGGCTGGGCCGCCCTCCTTGGGGGCTGGCTGGGGATTCGGAACGCCGGCCGCGGAGCCTCTGCTGCCTGTGCCATCTTAGCACTACTCCGGCCAGCTCAGGGTGTGAGCAGCCCTGGGGAATGCAGGCCACGGGGTGCAGGGGGTACAGGAGGCGTTCGGGCCCAGGACAGTGTTCCCAGGCTTGTTCCTCCTCAGGCTTCCTGAGTAATCTTCTGGGATGGACGGTAAATTAAGCCTGCCTTCCCGGGACCAGCCCTTTATTCCTCCTGGATCTGGAATACGTGTCTCAGAGAAAGCTGGGTTTGGGAGCCGCTGGTCTGCTGTTTCTCTGGGTGCCGCTGGTCTGCTGTTTCTCTGGGTGATGGCAGAAACATTATCTGGTCGGATCTGTTACCTTTTGCCTGAATCACTCACTGTGCCTTGACAGTCTGTGCTTCCTCACTTAGGCGGGTCTGCTGGTCTTAAGGCTGGCCCTGGCTTTTATTGTTGGAAGTGAAAGATGAGGCAGACATATTCCGCTTGTGTTTAGATATCTATATTTTAAAACAGCAACCTCCAGTATTTGCGTGTTGCAACCAGTTCTTCCGAGTAAGGTGTGCGTGTTGTTGGCTGAGGGTGGTGGTGGAGACTCACTGTCTCCAAGAATTTCAGCTTGATATTTAATTTGTTGAACGGAGACTGGTTCACAGAGCTTCCCCATTTTATTTTAATTGTAGGCTTATTTTTATTTCTTTAATAACATGGGCTTGTGAAGAAGTAATGGGCATGCATTAAAGTAAGAGAATTTTAAGTTTTATTGCCGTGCTCTTCCGAACAGCCCTACAGTTAGGTTTGTACTCCTTGCTCTTTGTGATTTACATATATCTTTTGTTGCCTGCTGGGCTGTCAGCTCTTTGAGAGGTACTTCTTTGTACATCGTGTGAGATCACTGGCGTTAGAAATATTCTGGATTGTAGAATGAGTGCACTTTTCTTAATAAAGCAGCTGAATCAAAGTTACGCTGTACTCAATTAAGGAAGCAGTTTAACAAAAGTGTAGTAAGTTATTTTATTTTAAAAGTCAGAATTATTTTCTCACACATTCAGAATTCTTCTGGTTTCCGAGCTTGTGCCTGTGGTAACTGCCTCCAGTTATTGGAAACAGATCTTGGACAGTGTTGCCATTTAGTTTTTTTTTTTAAGACCTTAAACCGGATTACCTTGCTTTTCCATCAAAAATGTAGTTCTTGTAAGAAGTACGCTTCTCACACTGAACAGTTATGTGGAGGAAGAAAGAGGTACTGCTCAGGTGCTCTTATTACTGTTAATTTAGATTATTTCAGACTAAAATGTTTCCCCCTTAAATCACAGGCTGGTGTCTGGAATGCAGAACCCTGTCATTTTAAAATATTAATTACGCTCTGTTACGTAACTTCAGAATTACAAGTGCATTGCTAAAACGGTGTCTTAAATCTGAATTGGCTATTAGGAAATTGATTTTAAATCTGATAATCATCTTGTGAGTGGCTGTTGAGAGCATTTTTATTCTTTTTTACCTGTATTTTTGACTGTTTGCATCTAAAGGAGGCCCTGGTTTTTCCGATGTTGTTCTGAATCTCGATACTGGTATCCAGATTCGGACACTAACTTGTACAGTGTTGGTGAGTCAGCAGTGCACACCTCTGCTTTATTATGGAGCGACGTGTAACAGACATGATGGTTAACATCTCCAAATGCTGACAGGACCTTTGTGTACACAGTGTTCTAAAGCTTCTGAGGCTCTTTCAGGCACATGCTGTCTACTTGTGTTCTCACACTTGCACGCTGGTGAGGCAGCCTTTGATGTCTCCATTTTTCAGGGGAGGGAGCTGAGGACCTCAGCTATGGGAGCTCGTAGGTAACTGAGATAGGTTAATCTGAACTCAGGTGTTTGGTCTCATAAGGCCCTTGTTCTCCCTACTTACGCCTCCCTCAAAAGATGGCTCTGGAACACTTCACACATGCTAAATTACCTGCAGAAATCGATATAACTAATATGCTTGTTTCCTGTCGACTCCTGTCGGCTT
Organism: Neophocaena asiaeorientalis asiaeorientalis; assembly: GCF_003031525.2. Classification (NCBI taxonomy): domain Eukaryota; kingdom Metazoa; phylum Chordata; class Mammalia; order Artiodactyla; family Phocoenidae; genus Neophocaena; species Neophocaena asiaeorientalis. The sequence goes on from NW_020172779.1 coordinate 17,161,905, forward strand.
CCCGTCGATTTTGTTAAAAAGTTTGTTTCTGTGCTTGTCTAAGTGATCTTCTTTGAAGAAACAAACATTCACGGTGGATTTATCCTACAGGATTTTAGTGCTCAGGTTAAGGGGCATTTTTGAATTAAAGCTCTCTGGAGACCAATATATGATTTCAGTAATCAACACACTATGATAATGAAACAGTTGATAAATGAGGTGTGGTCATTCTTTAAAAAAATCCAGCATTTGTAAACATGTTCAACTTCCTAGCTGAATTACTTTTTTTTCCTAATAATGCTTAAGTAAGAACTTGAGCTGGGATCACATCAAGATGTGTGCTTCTCTGCTAACATAGGTTGGCTTTTACACTTTCCAGGCTTGTGTTTCGTAGCGGACATTAGTTCCTGACTTTTATTTCTGTTTTCTCAGGATAACTGATTTTCCTTCCCCCCACCCCTCGAATATCGAATGCTTTTGTTTCTTTGCCAATAGTAATGGGTAATGTTTACTTGATGTTAAACCGAATCAGATAAAATAGACTTTTTTTAATCGCCTCTCTGCCTCCCCCCAAACACCACTGCCTATAGAGTGAGTTGACATTGCAGTTTCTTGCCAAGGAGGTTAATTGGAGATGAAAGGAGCATTGCATGTTTAATATTATATTTGCTAGTAGGGGGTGTGCTGACTCTTACTAAATATCATCTTCAGAAATGTCTTACGCTTATAATTTAATACAGTCCTCTGGTATTGCTTTGGATGTTTTTCAGTCCAAGCCAAGTAACCATTAAATAAGATTACATAACCCTGTATTTTTAATTATCTGATGTAATATATGGATTGGTGGCTAGTTCACTGCCAAGTTATATTTAGTGGTTGGTTACAAGAGGAAGTGGAGCAAAGGATTCCAGATTATGGTGGTCTATTCATGTCAAGATAAATAAGTGTTTTTCGTATTACATAAATGTCTCTAATAATAGGACTCTTAGCATTACTCAGGATATGTGTGAGGGGTAAACATGTATAAAGGAAGGATCATTATTTTGCCTTAAGTGCATCTCTTTGTTCAACAAAACTCAATGGCTTAAGAGTTTCATTTTGGGGGATCCTTTTTGTAAATGTTTTTGATCGCTTGCGTGTTGTCAGGCATTTAAAGTAAGAGAGAAGAATGAGAATGAAAATTACAGAGTTATATTTAGCTGCGGTGCCTTCATGCCATAGTGTGTGATTCTCTGCTTCATCCAGAGAAGGATGTGGTTACTTACGTTTTTAATAGTTTTTCTTAGGGTTATCAGGTTTTGTTTTTTGTAAGAAAATGGATGCATGACTCACATTTTTAGATAAACCATTTTGCATTTTTTATAGTGTGTTATGATTCAAAGGGATCCAGTGACTGTCAGTTACCGTGTTTTGGTATCTGGATGTTAGTAGCAGGTTTATTGAGAACCTGCCACGCGGGGCATTTGTGCTGGTCCTGAAGGTGGAGAGGGAAAAAGAGTCTCTGCTCTTGAGGAACGTCGGCTCTCTCTGCATTAGATTGAGAGTGAGTTTTAAGTTTATAGATGCCCTCTCCTTTCCTAAGGAATGTCTTATTAGCCTTCAGCTATTCTTTTGAAATATTTAGTGACAGGCAGTTTAGATTTAACTCTCAGTCTAGGAACATTTTCGAGGTGCTTCTCTGTGCCCAGTTAGGTCTATAATCTCAATACTGGGAACAGCCCAGAAATGTAGGGGCTATTAGCCTAATATTTCACTTGTAGAAACCAAGACTCCAACAATAAAGTTGAGTCACCCAGGGTGACATACTTATACAATGTCCAGGTGGAGGTTCAAGCTTTGTTCTTCTCCAAGCCCATTGTTCTTTACCGTATCACACTGAGCCTTGGACATATAAAGGGTCAAGTTCTGATGGTACAGTTAGTAATGACAGAAGGGGGATTCAAACTCTGGCCTCTTAGGCGCAGTTTGTTCTTTTCTCCCTAGCCTGTGCCGGAATTGAAAGATGGGTTATGTAGCATCTGTTGTTATACTTTATCCTTCCGATTTCTGCTGTAGGTATCTCCTCTGACCACTTACCTCCCCCACCAAATGGGTTAGAGTGCCTATTTTCTGGTCCGGAAGCAGCCACTGCCTAAGTCTCTGATGGGGTCATAGTCATCACACTGTACTGATTGGATCTCTTTGTCTTCCCTGGGAGAGTGTGGGGTGCTTGGGAGGCAGGGCTTGGTCTTACACGTCTTTGTGTCTTCAGCACCTCATATAATTCTTTTTACGTATCCCTGGCAAACTCTAGTCTTCGTTTCAGTGTTGTGTTTTAATTCTCATAACGGTAGAAGTGTTAGAAAGTATATTTGGAGTTTGGCAGTCATTAAAGGCTTGACTCTTTACTACTTCAGAGCCCCTGAGTTGGGGGTAGGAGGAGGTCACCAGCAGCTCTGCAGACAGAAATGAAGGGAAGTTCTAAGTGAAATGCAGCGTTAAACAAGCAGAAGAACATCCCAGGGCTCCGTGCAGGTGGTGGAACAGTAGGGGTCCTTCTCAGAAGGTAATGAGAAGATGTTATCAGATCTGCTTTGAGTCAGATGCGTATTTACTTTTATTCTTTCTTGAGGAACTGGTTAGCCAGTGTACTGTAACACAATTAGCTCTCCCTCCCTAAACTCCTAATGAGATTTCTTATGGCAGGATTGAACCAGAAATTTGGAGGCCCTGGTCACTTGCCGAATAAGCCTTCTTACCTGAAGGAGTTAATCTTCAATCTCAGATGCCAGATAGACACCCAAAGCCCAAGGAGCAATTGGGGTCACAGATGCAACGCCAGCAGCAACTTGGACGTCACAAGACCCTTTGCTTGTTGTCATGGCTCCCCCTGAGTGGAGATAGAATGGTTTTCATGTTTCATCAGAAAATACAAGTAGCGTGTTCCTTAGCTTTGGAATATGATTATAATAAAAGCTGCCAAATCAAGGGCCTCTGTGACAAGTGCTTCCTGTGCATTGTCTCTGATCCCCACAAGATCTTGCAAGGTAGGTGGTTTTATCCCCTGCCCACTTCCTTTATTTTTTCCAGTGAGGCATCTGAGGCTCAAAAGGGTAAAGTAACTTGCCCAGTCTGGGTGTGCAGCTTTAAGTAGTCAGGCTGAACTTTTAAATCAAGTCTGCAGTGTTTTGATGGGATACTTTAAGAGGCAGAGGGGTGGAACCCAACATGGTTGTTTGTTTTTAAATAAGGGTTTCATTGTAGTAGAAGCCAGTTCGGAATTTCCATTTGTGATGATGAATTTTTAAAAGAGGTTCCTGAAAATGTGTTTTACCAAAAAAGGCAAGCTCCTTTTTTTTCTGTGTTCTCCGGCAGTACTTTTCAGTGTTCAGTAAGCATTCAAGGTAAGGATTTTTAATTATGTATATTTCAGTAGTCAAGGAGGGAATGGAAAACTTCCTGTATGGAAAATTAATCAAGCGTCTCTTGATAAAGTTCAGTCTCTCTTGAGGGAATCTCTCAGAGACACAGGGCTCTTTGTATTGGTATTTTAATACTCTATCACAGACACAATTGGTATGATATCAGGGATTTATAGTCAGTTTATGGTATGTTTAAAAATTCTCCATCTTCTAAAAATAGGTCCATGAAAGGAAAAAAGAAGTGCTGGAACATACAAGAAGATATTCCTGCAGATAATGGTTTTGGCCTTCTGAAGGGGAGTGGTGTTTGAATATACTTGATTGCAATTGTTAATAATCATAGTTACTGTTAATCAAGAACCTTTTCTGGATTAGATGCTTTATGTACATTATTTCATTTAATTCTTCTAACAGATGTCTTAAAAGAGTAAATCACTTTACCTTATTTTATAGGCGAGAAAACTGAGGGCAGGAAGGTTAAATAATTTGCCTAAGGTCAGACAGCTAACAAGTGGTAAGCCGGGATTCAGATCACCTCCAGGGCGCTGTACCGCATAGCTTACCTGCGAGCTCCAGGCAGAGGTGGGAGCTTTCGTCGTGGCTGGGTTTTCATGTTGACCCCCCGGGAAGATCTCTGTCACGCAGCTCTTAAAATGCACTGCCTGGCGTCGGACTGGTCATCCGCGAGCAGAGCCGACTGCACAGAGGGGCAGACAGTGGTGCGACCACGTGGGGTACGAGCTGTGTGACCATGGGCAGCGCGGAATGTCTGGTGGATGCGTTCCCGGAAGAGCTTCTAAAAGGGCCGCGGGATTATGGGAGGTGACAACTTTCTAGTCTGTGACCCTGTGCCAGTTACTTAACTTCTCGGAGCCTCAGCTTCTCATTTGTAAAGTTGGAGACCTTATACCTGCCTTGTGGGGTGGTTGTGTTAGGCGTGAGGTAAGTACAGTGTCTGACATGCAATGAGTGCTAGACAGACATTACCTGCTCATTTCAGAGAATTGCCTGAGACAGGTGTGTGCGTACTGGTGGCACTTTGCAGAGTAAAGTATATAATGAGAACTTAATACATAAATTATCCAGTTTCATTCCTCAGGTTAATTTTATGTTTTAGAATGATTTTAGTTTTCCAATCCTGCAGATACTGAAGGGGAAACTCATTCTTTAGGAAGCCTCTTTCATTAGTATCATGTACAAAATTAGCAGCAGCTCTGACTGATTTTTATTATGCTATTCACGACGCAGCACCTGAAGCTTCCATTAACAAATGAGGCTTCCATAAACAGATGTATGACTGCACATCTTAAAACATGTCTGGGCACTCAGCAGCCTCTCTCCACAAGCACAAGGTATCTTGCTCTGAATTGGTAAGCTTTATATTTCCATAATTTTTCACATTTCCATAATTTTTCACCCATCAGCCCCTGCTGCTATTTTAAGGACTTTAAAAGGTGTTCCTGGCCTATTATTGATGTTCTTCCTTGGTACGATAAAGAGCATGAGTGTGTGAGAGCACCCTTTTTGATCTGTGTGTTTGATATGAATCTTACACTTGGGGTCACTGTTGGTTCAAGCTCCTATGGAGAAATTGTAACGGAGAGGAGGAGGGAGAAGGGACAGTTTGCATCCTCATCATTTTTCCTTACTCTCCCCGCTCTACTTCAGTTACTTATGCCACTTGTGCCCTATTCTTCTTCCACTAGATGGCGCTCCACATAGCCAGGACACCCTCTTCCTCCACACAGGTAGCTTCTCCTGAATCAGTGTTAGTCTTGATCCATCAACAAGCTTGCATTGCTTTTGAAATTCACGTACTGATATTAACCTTTCATATTTCTGACATTTTAAGAGGCATACTCTGTAGCCAGCGCTTGCGAATCATTATGGCCTGTTTCTGTTTTGTGCCTAAGTTGTGCCTGGCACTGCTGCAGGTTCTTTTCCACCCGATACCTCCTTTAATCCTGGGGCCTCGGGAAGTCGTGCGGTGGTTCTCATTCTACAGCTAAAGAAATGGAGGTGAGGGAGATGCATAGCTTGTTCAAGGTCATGCAGCTAACTTACGTTATAGGGTTTACTTACATTATAAGGTTTACTGTGCCCTAAAGAAAAAATATTTCAGAAGCTTTGAATTGAAATTGTTTTTAAGGAAAGTATTAGGGTCGTCTGATTTATGGCTACCGGCCATTGTAATCTGTTTATTTTGTTGGGGAAAATTATAGTCCTGACAGTTATTTGCATTGGAGTATAAAAGTCAAATTCTTTGATACGTGTAAAGAAGCAAGCAATAGTAACAAAAGCTTTGTCAGCTGCTGTGGAAATTGCTGCTTCCTCTTGCCTTCCCTTGTCTACTGACTTGAGTGGGCCAAGGGACTTGATCAGTACCAGGAACAAAACCACGGGGAAATTTGGACAAAGCCATGATTCTACTTTTAGTAATTTTAGCAGAGCTGAATACTGGATTGAGTCCATAGGAATTCAGAAATTTATACTGAGGTTTCCTTCACTCCATTCATTTATTTAATATTTGTTGAGTATCTGCACTGCTATATTGAACTGTTTGTTCTGGGCCAGTTACTTCTCGGAGCCTGTGTTCCCCTCTCTGCACGTGTCATTAGGGTGAAATGACAGTGATTATGTATTTGTTTAATTTTACTAAAATTTTAAAAATTAGAATATATTTTTACATCCAATATATGTTATTTTTTCTATCTGAATTTCATACATCAACTCTTGGTCACCTACCAGTGCAGTGGACTGTCTGCCAGTAATTTTTTGAGGGCTGGCTTTCTCCTGCCACCTTTTGCCACCCTTGTCCCTTGCTCTCTGGTTGGGTGTGCTCAGCGAACACAAATGCTTAGAAAAAAAATCCCTCTCACCTTTTGTTTGCTTCCTACGTGCAAGCCACAGCTAACTAAAGACTCAGGCGAGAGTGGCTAAGGACATAATTTTAAATCAGACAGACCTGAGTTCACATCTGAGCACTGCCACTTCTCCTTCTCTGGGCTGTGACTTTGGATACGTGGACCCCTCTCAGCCTCAGTTTCTGTGCTGGAGAAATGGCGATAAAAAATTAATAAATCCCCTTTGCAGTTTTTTGAGGTTTAAGTGAGATACATGTTAAGAGCTGTTTAGTGTCGTGCCTGACGTTTAGTAAGTACAGGGCGAGTAGCTGCTGTTCCCGCCATCATCCTCCTCGTCCTCATTTTTTATCAAGGAATTTGTAATCCAACGGGGGAGATAAACATGGGGGGAACAATTTTAAGAGTGTGTTAAGCGCTGTGATAAAAGAAGGCCGCCTCTCTCACTCAGGACCAAGATAGGCTTTACGGAGGAGGCTTTTTCAGAGAGGACTAGCTGGATGCAGACATCGTTGCGAAGGCCGGGCGAAGGACTTGGGCAGGGATGGATAAACTGTCTGACTCCTCCAGGTTATTCATTTCCGTCTCCCATGTTTCCGTAACTTCTTCATATTCCTACGTGCCATGGCATGTTGTAGGTATTGATCTGTCTTCTCCTTTCCTCTCCCCCTCCCGTTTTTTTTTTTTCCTGGCATTAAAATTTTTATTTCGAAACAACTTTAAACTTACAGAAGAGTTAAAAGAGTAGTGCTAAGAAGCCCTGTATACTCACTTGTCTGGATTCACCAATTGTTTACATTTTCCCACATTGGCTTTGCCATTCTCTCTGTGTCTGTGTATTTTCATGACTCGTTTGAGAGTAAGGTGTGTGTGTTATCTCCCCTTCACCCCTAAATACTTGAGTACCTTGGTGTGTATTTCCTGAGACTAAGGGCTGTCTCTTACATAACTGCAGTTGCAGATAACGCTGATGACAGAAGTTAGTCATCGTTTCGGTACTTTTATTATCTAACCTGCAGTCCATGTGCTCCTCTTGCTGGTTGTTCCCGTTTTGTCTTTTCTAGCAGCGGTCCCCAACCTTTTTGGTACCAGGGACTGGTTTCGTGAAGACAAGTTTTCCACGGACCTGGGGTGCGGGGGATGGTTTCGGGACGATTCAACCACGTTACATTTACTGTGCGCTTTACTTCTATTATTATTACATTGTAATATATAATGAAATAATTACACAGCTCACCATAATGCAGAATGAGTGGGAGCCCTGAGCTTGTTTTCCTGCAACTAGATGGTCCCATTTGGGGGTGATGGGAGACAGTGACACCCGAAGTGTGTTGCTTATGTCCAGTCTACTCTGTAAGATGCAGCTTAACTGTCACTTGCCACTCACTGATAGGAGTCTGCAAGCACTTGATTTATCATGGTCTCTGTGCTGTCAAACGTCTCTGCTAGTGATCATCTGTATTTGCAGCCCCTCGGCTCCACCTCCGATCATCAGGCGTTAGATAGATTCTCATAAGGAGCGAGCAGCCTAGACCCCTCGCATGCGCAGTTCACAGTGGGGTCTCGGCTCCACCTCTGATCATCAGGCGTTAGATAGATTCTCATAAGGAGCGAGCAGCCTAGACCCCTCGCATGCGCAGTTCACAGTGGGGTCTCGGCTCCACCTCTGATCATCAGGCGTTAGATAGATTCTCATAAGGAGCGAGCAGCCTAGACCCCTCGCATGCGCAGTTCACAGTGGGGTCTCTCTCCTGTGAGAATCTGATGCTGCTGCTGGTCTGACAGGAGGCGGAGCTCAGGCGATAATGTAAGTGATGGGGAGCGGCTGTAAATACAGATGGAGCTTCACTCGTTCGCCCGCCCGCCCGCCGCTCACCTCCTGCTGTGCAGCCCGGTTCCGAACAGGCCACGGACCGCTCCTGGTCCGTGGCCCGGGGGTTGGGGACCCCTGTTTTATAGGACCCAGTTCAAGACCACACATTGCTTTTAGTTGTCAAGCCTTTTAGCTTCTTAATTTGGAACAGCTCCTCCGCCTTCCGTTGCCTTTTGTGGCATCTCTCAGTTTGGGTTGTCTGACGTTTCCTTAAATTTAGATTCATGTTGTGCAGTCTTTAGGCAGGAGTTCCACTGAGGTGATGGTGTGTCCTCCTCAGTACGTCGTATCAGGAGGCACACAGGGTCGGGGTCACTTTATCCCGTTATTGAGGACGTGAAGCTTGATCCCTGGCGTAGGCGGTGCCAGTTTTCTCCACTGTAAAGTTACCATTTTCCTTTTGTAATTAATTAGTGCTTTTGTGGGGAGATGCTTTGAGACTATGTAAATACTCCTTATTAAACTCTCCCTCACAAGTTTTAGTATCCATTAATGTTTCTTATTTGAATTATTACCATGATGGTTGTAAAATTGTAATTTTCTAACTGAGATATTCCATCTACATTTATTGGTTGACATTCTGCTGAAAGGGAACATTTTCATTTTTTTCTTTCCTTCTTTCTTTACCTCTCTCCTTCCCTCCGTCAGCTGTCGGTATACATTCAGGGATTCTTCTTTAATTCAATTGGTTGCTTTACCATCACTATATAAGTTGATGCTTAATTCATTCCAGATTTGGCCATTGGGAGCCCTTTACCCTGACTCCTGGGTCCTATTGACAGGATGGATCCATACATTTTTTGAGTTTTTTCTTTTTTTTTTTATACTTTCTAACAGCATTTTGTTCCAGGCTCATCTTGTACTTGCTCTGCCCCAGCTCTGGAATTGGCCACTTCTTCCAAGGTTCCCTGGTTTCTTTTAGTGTGGAATGGTGTTTAAAAACCACAATCTGGGCTGCTGGCGTGTCGTGGCTTCTAGGCCTTTCACCAGACAGAGCCAGAAAATGGATATGTTTCTGTAGGTGTGTCACCATTGTCTTCATGTTAAACTCCAAGCCTAGGGCTAGCAAACATTTTCTGTAAAATGCTCAATAGTAAATATTTTGTGGGCTCTCTCTTCTACTCAACCCTGCTGTTGTAGCAGAAAAGCAGCCGTACACAATATGTAAGTGAGCGAGTGTGGTAGTGTTCTGACAACACTGTTTGTAGAAACAGGCAGTGTGCTGGCTCTGGCCCTGGGCTGTAACCTGCTGCCCTTCCCTGCTCTCAGCTACTAGAGAGTAGGGACCGGGCCTTATCTCCACTTACCAGTGCTGTCCACATACCCACACAAAGCTCTTTGATGAACGCATTCATGACTGTTAGCTCTTTGTATCACAGACTATTTATTTCTCTTACAGATCTTTTGGATGTCGATCTCTCGTGACTTGCCAATTTGTTGAGGTCCTTATTTGCAAGATGAGAGCCTTTAAAACATAATATGCACAATATACAAAGCAGTACTGAGAAAAAATAATTTTGTAGAACTCCTGAGGGTGTTTTTCTTGTCATGGTAAAAAAGTTACCTTTTTCTTGATGAAAGCATTCAAGGCAGAGCCTTCACACGCAGGCGTTAGCACAGGCCCTGCTCTGCTCTGATGTCACGGTCACCCCTGTAGTCTCAGCTGCAAGGCAGAACTCCAGCACCAATCAGGTGGGCGAAAAATCTTGAAATTATACTCCTTTGATTGTCTCAGAGCTGATTTATTTCTTTGAAGTTTTCTTTATGTAATTTATTGCTTGAATTTATTCCAAAAGAGACTTCATTACAGCAGTGACAAATGGGTTTTATGAGAGAGTGAGCCCTTTCTCAGGAAGACTGTGTCGTTAGGCAAGACCACCTGACTGTGGTCAAGGTGGTGTGGACACTGGGAAGGAAACCACACGCATCACAACAGAGAGCAGTGGCGCTGGCATAAAGGTGCGGATTAAATCAGGTTAAGTGTCTCTGATGACTCTAAGTCAATCAGACTTTTAGTTCCGTCAGTTGTAAGCTTGCTGGTGAGCAGTTTTTCTGTTTGTCACCAAACCATCTCATTGTTTATCAGAAGCAGCACAAAGTTTTGCTCCATCCTTTCTCTAGAATCCCAAAAAGTGGTTTTAAAGTTCTGTGTCTCAGAGCAGTTCACAGTCCTGGTCTGGTGAGAAAGGGGAAGGCGAGCACGTCTCCTTCCCCGTGGGCTTTTGTCTTCCAGGTCCTGAGGTGCCTCATACGATTTTGATTTGCTTAATGAATTTTACTTTTTGTTGTTGTTTTAAGTGTGAAAAGTGCTGTTGAGGAAGTTGTACCTCAGTGACGGACTCTCGGCCGGAGCCCGGGCTCTGTCCACTCTGTGGCTCGCGGCCCCTCCCTTAGTGCGCTGAGGCCATCAGTGCGGAGCAGCTGCGGAGCCGGGGCTGCACGCCCTGTTGATGTGGCCTGCGGTGGCGAAGGGGGCAAGGGGGCAGAAACATCCAGGTCATGTAGCTTAACACAGTAATTGGTAATTTTCTGTATTGTACTTTCTTCTAGTTTCCTTTTCACCCCCGTTAGGGCTGTGCTCCTTACCTGCTAAATGGGTGCACTCCTCTGGGTAACAGTAAGCTCTCTGGGCTTAGGTTTCTTCATGTATAAAATGAGCACGAGAGCATCTGTGTCTCGCGCCTGGCAGGTTGCAGGTCCTCACAGCCAGTCCGCTCTGCTCCGGGGCCCTTGGCCAGCAGAGTGCTGCACCTTGTGCCTGTCCCCGTGGAGCCCAGCGTGGGCGGCGGGGACACGGCGCGGAGCCGACCCCTGGACAGTGTGTGCATTCCTGGCTGCCGGTCTTTGTGGTACCGGGCCCCACGTTCCTTTCCACAAAGGGTGCACGACAGAAAGTAGTGCTGTCGGCTTTGGGAGTCAGCATCCTGGCAGGAATAGCACAGTCTGCACATCACACTGCAGACTCTCAGACTCTCGGAAACCACTGCCCAGCTTCCAGGGAAAAAAAGCCTTACGAGGAGGCCGGTAGGGTGTGTATTTCTCCGCAGCTGTCCCCGCTGGACCCTGGAGGGTGTTCAGTTCTTTTTCATCAAGGATCGAGTTCTTAGGCTGGGCTCGGTGCTGGGACACAGGGCCGGTAATCCTTCATTCCTGCTTAAAGAGTTTTCAGCCCAGTGGGGAAGCAGCCAAATTAGAAGACATTTACGTTGTGAGGCGGGGAGCGCTGTACCAAGACGGTCACGCAGGGCTCTGCGGAAGCCCAGGAGCCCCGCGTCGTCCCCGGGGTGGGGGCGGGGTCCTGACGTGGTGGTGGTGGAGGAGGGGGCCGGGCTGCAGCGTGTGCCAGACCGAGGCCACGCTGCGGAGCACAGGCCTGGCTGCCTGGTGTGTGGTCCCTGTGCCCGTCCGCCTCCCCCTCCTCCCCCTCCGTGTTCATTCCCAGTGCCCAGTACAGCCCCTCGTCTTCGCAGCCGTGGTTGTGTTTGTCACACTCTAGATTACAGTGATTTGTTGGGAGTTACTTCTCCCACGAGAGTCCCAGTTCCTTACAGACAGGAGACCTGCCTTCTTAGCTTCAATTCCTTCTCTAGTGCCGAGCGCAGTGCCTGGGAGATGGTTGGTGCCCAGGAGATGTCTGTAGAACGAAGGGTCAGCCGGTCTCAGTTTCTTCTTCTGTGCATTAGGGCAATGAATTCATTATCTCGGGACGCTTTGGTGAAGGGAAACCGAGAAAGGCTGCTCTCCTTTTGCTTGAGTTTCTGGCCGCTGGTTTTCAGGGGAGATCCTCCATTTCTCAGGCAGGTGTGCCAGGCGTGTACATCCTGGCAGTGTGGGACTCAGTCAGACCTGTGGCGAGTCTCCGTGGGCTGCTTAAGAGTTTCTGGATCTGGGCACATGCCTTCACCTCTCTAAACACCAGTGCTTCAGTTTGTTAAAACGGGCATGAAACTACCTACGACCCAGACTTCCTGTGAGGTTTCAGTGACAAACACTGAGACTGTGTGTAACCAGACTCAAGGCTTCTGAGCCAGCAGCATCAGACTGGCTGTGTCTGTTCACACTGCCTTCTCTGTGGTTCTCTCTCTCCTACTTTTCTCATCCATTTGTAAGGTCCTTTGTGATTATATTGGGCTCGCCTGGATAATCCAGAATGATCTCCCCATTTTCAGGTCGGCTGATCAGGAAACTTGGTTTTCTCTGCAACCACTAATTCTCCTTTGCCTGCAACTTAACATTCTCCGGTTCTGGAAGTCAGGATGTGGGCATCTTTGGGGAGCCACTGTTGTGTCAAGCACAGAGGGGATTGGGGAGGCAGGAGAAACTGATGTTCATCAAGTACCGAGTGTATCTTCAGCCTGGTTTCAGGGATTTTCATATATTAGGACATTATCTCAAATTATACAGCAGAGGTTTTAGAGATGTTAAAATAACTTGTTCGTGTCGTGTAATTATTAATAATAATGAGGTATTTTGTTGAGTTCTTGCTAAGTGTCATACACTGTGTCAGGAGATTTACAGAGCGTATTTTTCTCAATTCTCAGTACAGCCTTCTGAGATGAATGACATAAATTCTACTTTATAGGCGAGAAAACAGGCTTTCGTGGAAGTATGATTGGCTCAGTGTCACGTGGCAGGCTTGTAACTGAATGCTTTGGACTTTGTCAGTCAGACTCCCAAGTCCATACTCTTTCTGTTAAGTTACCATGGGTTTAGATAAAAGGGCCTTATGGAGCTGCTTTCTCTTGCATCCCACCTCATATTGAAGTTTTTGTCTGGATAACATTCACAGTACCTCTTAGGGTATTTGTCAAAGATTATTTGGTGTCCCATATCACAATGACCAGGTAGTTAATTGACTGACTTGACAACTTCTCTTTCCTTTCCTCTCCGCTCCAACTTTTTATCCCTTTGTTAGACCATAACAGCCTTTTGTAAGTACTTATTGAGCTCCTCCTCGGTTACCATTCCTCCCATCGATTTTCCATATTGTTTCATACATTATTTTATTTAATCTTTGCAGCAGCCTTCTACAGATAACTATTAATACTCCTATTTTATAGATAATGAAACAGCCTGACAAAGATTAAAACCAAGCTCTGTTTTGACTCAAAAGCCTGTGCTATAAAAAGGTGTATCTCATTTACAGTTTTTTGCTTCAGTCCTACATATTCAACATGATCACTTGAAATAATTTTATAACATATGAGGAAAATATAGATAGAAAAAACTAAAAATGACTGATGTAGTAGTAATTAAATAGGTAAAGAATGCCTGAAGAGCACAAGTTTATATATCAAAACTAGGGCTAAAAAGTGCTTGGTTTATATTGACCCTGATGAGCTCAGTGACATGGAATAAACTAGGACTTGATTCAGCAGTGTGTTTCAGTTAATGTTTGTGGTAGGCCGAAGAGTGGCCCCCAAATATGTCTATATCCTAAGCTTTAGAACTGGTGAATGCTACCTTATATGGCAAAAGAGACTTTATAGATATGATTAAGTTAAAGATCTTGAGATGGAGAAAGTATCCCTGATCATCTGGGTGGGCCCAGTATAACCACACTGGTCCTTATAAGAGGAATGTGGAGGAAGAGTCGGAGTCGGACAGAAGACAGTGTGACAGTGGAAACAGATTGGAGTGATGTGGCCACAAGCCAGAGAATGCTAGCAGCCTCTAGAAGATGGGAAGGACAAGGAAAAGGATTCTCCCTTGGAGTCTCTAGAAGAAATGCTGCCTTTATGTGCCCATTTTAGACTTCTGACTTGCAGGACTATAGGGCAGGGGCCCCCAACCCCCAGGCCGCGGACCTGTAGCGGTCCGCGGCCTGTTAGGAACTGGGCCACACAGCAGGAGGTGGGCAGCAAGCAAGCAAGCGAGGCTTCATCTGCCGCTCCCCGTCGCTCTCATTATCGCCTGAACCATCCCCCCTTCCCCCCGCCACTGGTCCGTAGAAAAATTGTCTTCCACGAAACTGGTCCCTGGTGCCAAAAAGGTTGGGGACCGCTGCTGTAAGGTAATAATACGTTTATGTTGTTGTTTTAAGCCACTAAGCTTGTAGTAATTTGTTACAGTGGCAATAGGAAACGAATACAATGTCCTTAAATAATTATGAACCGCTTAACAAAGTAATAGTTGGGGACTTCAGTACCCTTGTTTAAATAATGGAGGCAACAACTAGGTAGAAAACTGGTAAGGAAATAGAAGACGTGAACAACACCATAAGTTGACTAGACTTGAGGAACATTTATAGAACATGCAGAAACTACATTTTTCTCAGGTGCACATGGAACATTCTCCAGGACAAACCATATGCTGGTCCATAAAACAAACCTCAGTACATTTTAAAGGATTTAAATCATGTAAAGGATGTTCTCTGACCACAATGAAATGAGATTGGAAATCAATAACAGAGAGAGACTTGGGGAGTTCACAAATATGTGGAAATTAACAGACTCCTAAGTAACCAATGAGCCAAATAAGAAATCACAAGGGAATTTAGAAAATATTTTGAGATGAAGGAAAATAAAGACACAACATTTCAAAACTTATGGAATGCAGCTAAAGCAGTACTTGGAGACAAACATATAGATATAAACACTTATATTAAAAATGAAGATAAATCTCAAATCAGTTACCTAACCTTCGATCTTAAGACACTGGGAAACGAAGAGCAAATTACATCTAAAAGAGGCAGAATGAAGGAAGTAATACAGATTAGAATGGAAATTAATGAAAAAGAGAATAGAAAAACAGTAGAGAAAATCAACAAACCGAAAATTGGTTCTTAGAAATGGACTTGAGGACACAGGGAGGGGGAAGGGTAAGCTGGGACAAAGTGAGAGAGTGTCATGGACATATATACACTACCAAACGTAAAATAGCCAGCTAGTGGGAAGCAGCTGCGTAGCACAGGGAGATCGGCTCAGTGCTTTGTGACCACCTAGAGGGGTGGGAGGGCGACGCAAGAGGGAGGGGATATGGGGATATATGTATACGTATAGCTGATTCACTTTGTTATACAGCAGAAGCTAGCACAACAGTGTAAAGCAATTATACTCCAGTAAAGATGTTAAAAAAAAAATTGGTTCTTTGAAAAGATAAACGGAATTGCCAAAATTGTAGCTACATTGACTAAAAGAAAGAGAAGACTCATAACAAAAATCAGGGATGAAAAAGGTACATAACTGCTGACTTTACAGAAATGAAAATGTAAGGAAATACTGTGAGCAATTGTATACTCGTAAATTAGATGACTTAGGTGAAATGGGCAGATTCCTAAAAAGATACAGACTACTGAAACCGACTCAAGAAATAGAAAATCTGAATATAATGGTAAAGAGATTGAATTGGTAAAATAAATAACCAAACTACTCAGTAAGAAAAGCTCAGGTCCAGATGGCTTCACTTGTGAATCCTATCAGACATTTAAAACACTAATTAGTACTAATTCTTGACAAACTCTTCCAAAAATTAGAAGAGGAAGGAATGTTTACCATTTCATTGTATGAGACCAGTATTACCGTGATTCCAAAAATCAGACAAAGACATCACAAGAAAACTACAGACCAGTATCTCTTATGAATATAGACACAGAAATCCTCAGTGAAGTACGAGCAAACCAAATCCAGTTAGCATATAAGGATACACCTTGATCACATAGGATTTATCCCAGGAATGCAAGGTTGGTTTAGCATCTGAAAATCAATTAATTTTATATCTGTGCCAGTAGAATAAAGGACAGAAACCACATAATCATCTCAGCAGTCGCAGTAAAAACATTTCATGGATTCTAACACCCTTTCGTGAGAAAAATGCTCAACAAACTAGGAATAGAAGAGAACTTCCCAAAACCCGATAAAGTGCGATCTGTGAAAAACCCACAGGAGACATCATACTTAATTTTAAAAGACTTTTGCCCTAAATCAGGAATAAGCAAAGATGTCAGCTTTCACCCCTTGTACTCATCATTGTTCTGGAGGGTTTGGGCAAGAAAATGGAGTAAAACATCCAGATTGGGAAGGAAGAATTACAGTTAACTATTCATAGATGACATGATCTCATATATGGAAGAGCATAAGGAACCCACTAAAAATCTATTAAAACTAACAAACGAGTTCCTCTCTCCCTTCCC
Organism: Neophocaena asiaeorientalis asiaeorientalis; assembly: GCF_003031525.2. Taxonomy (NCBI): domain Eukaryota; kingdom Metazoa; phylum Chordata; class Mammalia; order Artiodactyla; family Phocoenidae; genus Neophocaena; species Neophocaena asiaeorientalis. Next base: position 17,178,150 of record NW_020172779.1, read on the forward strand.
TTTTGTATTTAAAATTGAATATTTCTTCTGATAATACGTATAGTACATACTTTACTGGACAATCAGTTTCATGAGGCCAGGATTCATACCTGTTTTGTAGACCATTGTGTACCTAGCACCTGCACACATGCCTTGTCCATAGAAAGTGTTCTTTACATACTTGATAAATGAATGCTTGGAAAAAATAGAAAGTATACAAAATAAAAGACAGTTGTACTCACCATAAACCAACCATTTGGAGATAGTCATTGTTAATATTTTAGACAGTTGACTTCTCCATAGAAAATTTCATAATTTCATTTTTTTAGCTTAATTTTTTTTTTTTTTAGTGCTGGATCTTTATTTTTATTTATTCTTAACATCTTTATTGGAGTATAATTGCTTTACAATGGTGTGTTAGTTTCTGCTTTATAACAAAGTGAATCAGTTATACATATACATATGTTCCCATATCTCCTCCCTCTTGCATCTCCCTCCCACCCTCCCTATCCCACCCCTCTAGGTGGTCACAAAGCACCGAGCTGATCTCCCTGTGCTGTGCAGCTACTTCCCACTAGCTATCTATTTTACGTTTGGTAGTGTATATATGTCCATGCCACTCTCTCATTTTGTCACAGCTTAACCCTTCCCCCGCCCCGTATTCTCAAGTCCATTCTCTAGTAGGTCTGTGTCTTTATTCCCGTCTTACCCCTAGGTTCTTCATGACTTTTTTTTTTTTCCCCTTAGATTCCATATATATGTGTTAGCATACGGTATTTGTTTTTCTCTTTCTGACTTACTTCACTCTGTATGACAGACTCTAGGTCCATCCACCTCACTACAGATAGCTCAATTTCGTTTCTTTTTATGGCTGAGTAATATTCCATTGTATATATGTGCCACATCTTCTTTATCCATTCATCCGATGATGGGCACTTAGGTTGCTTCCATGTCCTGGCTATTGTAAATAGAGCTGCAATGAACATTTTGGTACATGGCTCTTTTTGAATTATGGTTTTCTCAGGGTATATGCCCAGTAGTGGGATTGCTGGGTCGTATGGTAGTTCTATTTGTAGTTTTTTAAGGAACCTCCATACTGTTCTCCATAGTGGCTGTATCAATTTACATTCCCACCAACAGTGCAAGAGGGTTCCCTTTTCTCCACACCCTCTCCAGCATTTATTGTTTCTAGATTTTTTGATGATGGCCATTCTGACTGGTGTGAGATGATATCTCATTGTAGTTTTGATTTGCATTTCTCTAATGATTAATGAAGTTGAGCATTCTTTCATGTGTTTGTTGGCAGTCTGTATATCTTCTTTGGAGAAATGTCTATTTAGGTCTTCTGCCCATTTTTGGATTGGGTTGTTTGTTTTTTTATTATTGAGCTGCTTGTAAATCTTGGAGATTAATCCTTTGTCAGTTGCTTCATTTGCAAATATTTTCTCCCATTTAGCTTAATGTTTTGTTATTATCATTTTCTTAGATCATCAGAATGTTGGAAATACTGTTTTTCATGGCTTAGTAGTACTCCATGGTATGTATGTCATCCTGTACTTAGCTGATTCCTCACTAACGAGCATTTCCAACTCTTTGAATTATTGGTAATTCTGATTCGTCTCTTCTGTGTCCTTACATTCTGTACATTGCTGCCCTTACCTAGATCTCTGCAAGAGCCTGAATTTGTTCCTTACCACTAGTGTTCTTCTCTCTTTCAAGATATGCGTTTTAAAAAGAAGCAGTACAAAATGCAAATCTTTTTAAACATGCAAATCCAATAAAGTCATTCCTTTATTTAAAGTTTTCAGTAGTATATCATATCCTCAAGGTAACTTGTATCCTCAAGATCTTTCTCAGGATGGTGTTCACTCTCCTACTTGCCTCTCCAGTCTCGTATCTGTCAGTCCCCTCTTTGATCCTGAGGTTACAGTGATGCTGGGTTTCTTGTCTGATTCATGAAAGCCAGTTGTTCTTTTCTGTAAGGCCTTTTGTTTGCTCTTCCGTTCTGTTTTGTGTAACACAAATGCCCTCCTCCCCGCTTATGTGCTTAATCCATTTATGTTCTTAGGGATTCAACTCAGGTGTCACCACCCAGAAGAAACCAATTTGCTACCCACTGTCAATTTTGGATTGAGTACCCCCTTCTGTTCTCATCTTTTAGAACGCTCTGCATAACTCTGTCATAGCCTTTATCACCCTGGATTGTCATCTCCTTATGTCTCCCCTTAATAGGGTAAGCTCCTTGAAGGCAGGGGCTGTATCCACTGTGCCTGGAACACAACAGGGACTCAGCGAATGCTGCAGGGAACCTCTTTGCACATCAGTCTGCACTGGCCATTCAGATAATTTCTTTAGGATAGCCTCCCACAAGTTTACTAACTAGGTCAGAGTTCATCAACATTGACAACCCTCGTTGTCCAATTGATTTATAGGTGAGATGTACCAGTTAAACTTTCTGCCAGTAGTGTTTGTGAATATACTTAAATGGGACCTTCTGAATCCTATTTTGAGGTAAGATATGTTGGATAGTTTGTGTTGTTTCTGCTTAGGCATGGTTGTTTAGGGAGATACTAAGTAGAAAGTGTTATTTGGCAGGCTCTCAGCCTGTCACCTTTTATGAGTAATTGGTAGTGGAGGCATAATGTACTAAACTGGAAAGCTGGGTATTTGGTTTTCCATTTCCCATTCTGCTGTATGGTTGCCTTTCAGATGTAATTTGTTGCTCCTTGATATTGTAGACAGGCAGAGAGCTTTCTTTGACACTCAGTGTAATGATCAAAACAGTAATAGGCACACTGCCAGGATTAATGCTTTTTCAGAATTTAGAGAAACTCTTGGAGAAGCACTTTTGTCTGATCTCCCTATGGTTTTTCAGAGTTACAAAAAAGTGTTATGGTATCATTGAGTATTATATTAATATATAGGTTCAGAACTGCTGGTTGGGCTGATGAACTTATAGTGGCTAGAAGTTGTCCATAGGGCAGAGAGAAAAATAATTAGCAATGATGTATATAGCGTTTGGATTTGCATCCACAATAGAATTACAAAGCATTTCACAGTGCTGCTTTGGGAAATAGGAAATGGTTAGGTCTATAAGGGTTAATACTAGAGAAAAGGGGTGGTGGAACTGAGCTCTTGGTTACCAGACCAGTTTGTGGAAGAATATTCTCTATCAGTTATATGTCCATTGTCCGTATACCTCCATAGTCCCCAATGTAACCGGTGCCGTCTTTTTTCTCCTTCACTATTTCTTTCTCTAAGTTTTTGATCGGGTGTTTGTGTGTTGGGATGGGTGGGAAGTGGCTGTAGGGCCTGGGAAAAGCTTGCTATGTGAGATTCCGATTTCACTGTTTGAATAAGTAGTCTGACGCACAGCAGATGGGCTCCGGGCCAGCTATTAGCCGTGAGGATGTGGGCAGGTATATTCCCTGCAGCACTTTGCTCCTCTGTGAAAGGGGTAAACACCACCCAGCCAGCCGAGTTGTCACAAGATGCGTGTGAAGATCGGGGAGGGAAAGGAACTATTCGTGAGGGGTCTAACCAGTGCCTGGCACATAGCAGGTGCCCAGCCAGCGTTTAGTTTATTCCCTTCTTTCTCATGAGGCTTTTCCCATCAGAACATCCAGAAAAGAACCCAGTGCATTAAACAATAGGTGTTGCTTTGTGACTGTTCTTGTGCTTATCCCTGGGGATGACAGCATTTTTCCTTCTCCCGTAGCATTCCTGGACATCAAGTCTCTTTCGTCCCTTTGTTTCTCTGTCTCCCTCTCTCCCTAAGTCAGTCCAATAAAAAAAAAAAGGTCAAGACTATTGGGTTTTCCCTATTGAAACATTGTATTTACTAATCAAATCCTCTTTGCGCCTAGCTCATGTTTGAAAGTTGCTGATTATATTTTATGGAGTCTTTTTCTTTTCCACATTAAACATGTGGCACAATGGTCAGACCTGTCTGAAAACATCATCTTCTCAATCCAGTAATGATTATATTATAGTTGCATTGTCGCACGGCACGCAGCCCGAAGATGATGGATTGTGGCGAGGAAACACATGCGGCTGCCGTTAGCGCGTGTGCTTGTGGTTTGCAGCTGCCCACACTGGCTCCTAAGTGCTGTCACGTTGTGGCTAGTGCGGCGTTGTCATGGCAGTGGTGAGGGGAAGTGGGGGGCATTTTCTGTACTTTAGAATCTTTGAAGCTAATTAGTCTTTGGAACTAAAAGGTATAAAGTATGTGAATCAGATTCGTACTCTGAAGTTACATGATCCTGTCCCTCGCCATTATCAGGGCACCGTGCCATGAGGCCGTCGTGTCTAGGCGCCCGGCGCTTCCTTGCCCACTGGCTCCTGCGGAGCCGCGCTCACTCTCCCACATCCAGACCTCGGAGCGCTGGGGTCCAGTCGGGACCTGCCCATTCTCGTCCCTGGCCAGGGTTGTGAGGACTCTGTTTCTGGGCCAGTACAGGACATTTTAGATATATTACAGAGCACAGATGTACAATTCCAATCTGTTTGGATGTGAGATGACTTTGGACGTCCAGTATTTTGGAAGACAGTCGTGGATTGTGACTAAGAATGAGGCCTCTAGAATCAGATGGCTTAGGTTTAAGTCTGTCTTGTCACTCCTACTTGCTGACTCTATGCCTGGGGAAAGTAATTTAACCCTTCAGTACCTCAGTTTCCGCAGTGAGGTGAAATGTGGAATACTGTAAAAATTCTACCTTAAAGGACTGTTGTGAAGATAGGCTAATATACGTAAAGCTTTCATTACATGGTAGGTGGTAACATTCAATTAATGTCAGCTGCTATTATTATTTTTACAATTTGTACTTGTCCAGCCCTGAGCTAACTGCTGGGGAGGTGACGATGAATAAGAAAGGAGGAGCTACAGTCTACTAGAATATGCGCAGCGTGATGAAAGCTGTGCACAGAAATACCCTCCCCCCATCCCAGTTATCTTCCTCACTTAGCTCACTTCTCTTCAGAGCCCTCCTTTACCTTCTGGCAACTGATACATTTACGATCTGTCTCTCCCTCCTAGAGTGTAAACTTGTAAACAGCATGTTGCCTACTTGTGGCTGTATCCTCAGCACCTGTAATGGTGAGTGACACATAGTAGGTATTCAGTAAAAGATACGGGATGAATGAATGCCAAAAGTGCCCTGGGAGCCCTGATGAGAAAGCAGTGCATTAGTACGGATGGGACAAGGAAAACTACAGAGATGATACTTTTTACGTTGGGCGTTGAAGGGCGAGCAGGAGTTTGCCAGCTGTCTACAGGTACTGCAGAGAAGGGCATTGCAGCCAGAAGAGCAGAGGTTTAAAGATAGGAAAGTCTCTGGTGTGTTAATGAGAGGAATGACTCACACCTGTTGTCACATCGGATGCTCTGATGGGTAGTTTGCATGGAGATTATAGGAATTCATTTTCTGTTTGGTTACTTAGTTTTCAATACTAAACTCTTCCTTTGCTTATTGTAGGAAATTGTGTAAGACTTCATATGGTAGCTTCATCTTTTTGGGTGAAGTTAATTTCTAGAATATTAGCTATTCCTTAGTGATATAATGGAGCACAAATAGGACGAAGTAATGCTGGTAAAGGTCGTGGAGATGATGATGATGATGATGGCGGCGTTTGCAGGTCACTTTACAGTGCTTCTACCAAAGACTTGGACGTGTTACTTCACTAAGCCTCTCGATAGCACGATGAGGTGTGCAAGATTGAGTAGCATCCTGGATCTGTGTATTTTTTTCATTTGCCTAGGCCTTTGAAATACATCCTTTTATTATTACCAGAGGCCTTAGCTCCTGAGTGCTACGTGTTGTCTTTGCTTCACCTTTGCAGTCCTGGACCCGGGCCCCCGGGGGTAAAGAGCAACGTGTCCCAGAAGCCTGGTCCATGTGCTCCATTTGGTGTCGCCCTAAGCTTTCCAAGGGTGGGGATGCTCATGGTCCCGAGGGACTCCAGGGCTCATTGCCAGCATGTGGACCTTGAGTGTGAGAAGCAAGGCAAAAGAAGAGGTCAGTGAGACTGTGGCTGATGAGCCCAAGTCCCTCTCCAGTACCATTTATAATCCTTAATTTTTTCTCTCCAGAGGCATCATCCCTTCCACAGAATGTGAGCTTTATGAGGGCAGGGTCTTTGTTATTCACTCCTGATGCCGAACAGTCAAAGCAGTGCTCGGTACATAGAAAATGCTCAGTAAACATTTTGGATGGATGAATAGTAAATGGGCGGTGGCCTCGTATTGTCTACCAGAAGTCCATTTTGTTCCTGGCCCTTGTCTGAGCTCCTGTTCGTGGGTCAGGGGGAGATTGGGGAAGTCTAGACTCCTCCCACAAATTAGAGGTTTGTTAGTAGTCAGGGCGGATGTTACCTCCATTTTCTGAGTGACAAGACGGAGGCTTAGAGAGGTTAAATAACTTGCCTTGGGTTATATGGTAGGCAGGTGGCAGAAACTACTCAAACACAGGTCCCTCCAAAGCAATTGAACGGCTTTCTCAGCTCCATTAGAAAGGAATAGTAATAGTTTATTATATAATATGTGCATATTTAGATATGCATGTCTTGTGTTTTTTCTCCCAGATGTTCCCAGTATATGAGCATATACTCATAATGACAGTCATGTTTACCTGTGTAGCAAAACCCACTCTTATACGGTGTGTATTCATTTATAAGTTGGCATGCTTAATTGTGACAGGAATTGATTCGTGGAAATACCGTTATCAGATCTGATCAAACATGAATAGTACTGCACAAAAATCCTCATTTTCACAAGCATCTCTGATGAAAGACAGCAGTTTGATTCTTCGCTTTTATGTTCTCTCTTTTTCTAGAAGAGGGTAATGCGAGCTCACCTGTTTGGACAAAATGATTTTTCTCTTCTCTCTGGTATTTTGACCTTGAACCTTTAGACCCATGTAAAACAAATTTTCTTTCAATATTCTTTATGTTTCTCTTTAATTTTTCTCAACATTTAAAATTATTTAAATATTTTTGTATAATGTCTGAGTATATTTATCAGTTGACATCATTTGTCAGTGGTGGCTAATATACTTAACATTAACACTTAAGGTCCAACAGGGCATGTGATATGTCTCTTTCTGCTCACGGTTGATTTCCTAGCACATAGTGGGCTTCAAATGTTTGTGGAATAAATGACATTTGTGTTATAGATACAGAAACACTTTAGCATTTCCTCGTTACAGAGCACTTGTCACAGTCCCGATCCCTCCAGATGGGCCCCTTGTGTCTGGGAGAGACTGGGGTTCTTACTTGGAAAAGAGAAGCCATGGATCTGTATCTATACGTGGAGGGAAAGTGCCTTATAATCCAAGGCCAATGACTGTTTTGATGACCCCTCCAGCTCTGAAAAAGGACACGTCTACGCAGCGTCACTTACTTTTGACATATGTTGTCTACAGTTTGGGTTTGTAGCTTTTTACCGTAGAAAATTGACTACACTTTGTTAAGTGCAGTGTTCTGGTTCAAGAGGTGTTAGGCCTGCCCTTCCTCGCTGCACACCTACATGCATGTCTGATGGTGTAGTGCCCTTCTTGGAGCCCTGTGACCGGAGACAAATGACTTCCCTGCCCTGCTCTGCTTCCTCATCTTTAAAGTGGAGATAGGGGCTTCCCTGGTGGCGCAGTGGTTGAGAGTCCGCCTGCCGATGCAGGGGATGCAGGTTCGTGCCCCGGTCCGGGAGGATCCCACATGCCGCGGAGCGGCTGGGCCCACGAGCCATGGCTGCTGAGCCTGCGCGTCCGGAGCCTGTCCTCCTCAACGGGAGAAGCCACAACAGTGAGAGGCCCGCGTACCGCAAAAAAAAAAAAAAAAGTAAAGTGGAGATAGTGGTGTCTAGCTTTCTCACCCCATAGAGCTGTAGGTTGAGATAAACTGGAAAAATCTGAAAGGCTTGTAAGCTGCAACACAAAGCCAGAGTATTATCATTACTGCCATCACTGTTACTATTAGAGTTATTAAAACACAGGTGTGGGAGTCAACATCTTTTATATAATTAGGTTTGAAAAGATTAATAATATGAAACTGAGTGACTAATACAATGCATTGTGTAGTCAGGTATTAAGAGGAAAGCCAAGGAGCAGACCGAGGGTATGTTGTTTAGAAAAGGCAGTGTTACCGGAGCTTGAAATTCTGGACTTCACTGTCTGCCAACGTTAGTACTAGTGAATGATGGAGAATTGTTCTTTATTTTTTTTAATTGGATTTTTAAAAAAAAACACTTCTTTGTTTAACACCTTTAGGTTTAAATGCAGATTATTAAAACAGGCAGTGACAATAATAGCATTGAAAAATGCCGATTAGCATTTGACTCTATGTATTCGATATTTATTTAGTATATGTTATATGCCACTAGGTACACATACTTTTTTTTTTTTTTTTTTTTTTTTTTTTGGGGGCCCGATGCATCGGCAGGCGGACTCTCAACCACTGCGCCACCAGGGATGCCCCACATACTTATTTTGAACGACATTTTAGAACCAAATAATTATTTTTAAATTAATGTTTTTAAATTTCTCAGTTTTAATTTACAATATGGTAAATACTGATAGATTGTAACACATAAACAAACAGTTCTCTGGGCTTCTTAAAATTTTGTATGAGTCTTAAATTGAAAGGGCTCCTGAGACTGAAACGCTGGAAAACTCTTGGGTTTGTGAGATCATGGTTCACATCTACAATAATGCTTTGTACTTTTGCAGGGAAATGTAGAAAACTTTGTTCCATGAGTAAAGTGTTTCTTGACCAGTAGCTATTAACACGTTGTTTGACGTTGTTATGGTTGTCTATTTAGTAACTGCTATTTACTGCTATAAACTGCTATTCTAATGTAATAAAGTAGACTGTTCTTAAAATTCTTTTGCACGTTTGAGAATTTTGATAACAGGAAAAGTCACTAATTTTTTAAGGATATGTTTTAGTACCTACTGTATACTTTCCCTACCCACAATCACCAATTTATGATTATTTGACAAGCATATAGATTGGTAACCAGATAAATATAAGCCTCAAGACTGGAAGTAGCAAATGAAATGCTGATAACCATTTGCCAAAAGTCAGGGATTTCTATGATGCAGTCATATGATGTAATGGATACGGGAGCACTTTGAGTAGTAGATTAGGCTGAACAAATATATGGGATTATTAGCACTACACTTGTGGGTTGTAATACTTTGCTCCATTTTATATTTTTTCACCTGAACTTTTTGTATCTTAAAGCAAAATGCATTTTTCATTTACTTTTTGACAGCAATTAAAATACTTGTGTATCTGTTGAACTAATCCAGTTATAGAAAGCTCTATGTATGGAGAAAGAGTTAAGCATCAAAGAAAACAGGAAGCAAAAAGGGAATATTCAGGGAAAAGGTCTGTGTTCCGTTTCAGGTTATTTCTTGTATATGGTAGAGCTCGAGATTAATTGGTTTGCATATGTATATCTAATTGTTCTAGCACAGTTTGTTGAAATGACTATCCTTTCTCTACTGAATTGTCTTTGAATCTTTTTCAAAAATCAATTAACCATATGTATGGCTTACCTAGTGTATATGTAGGACGCTGTTCTTTTGTTCTGTATGTCTTTCCTTGAGCCAACACCACAAATGTATTACTTACTGGAGCTTCATACTAAGTTGCTGAAATCAAATGAGTCCTTCAACTTGTTCTTTTTCAGAATTTTCTTCCCTATACTTATAAGGACCTTATACATGCAAGATGCTTTGAACATGCATATACACTTTAAAATCAGCTTTTGTCAATTTCTGCAAGAAAGTTTACCGGTCTTTGACAGGGAATTACAATAAAATTTATAAATCAGTATTGGGAGAATTGACATCTTAACAATATTGAGTCTTCTGATCCATGGACATGACTCTGTCTTAATTTATTCAGATCTTTAAAAATTTCTACCAGCAATGTTTTGTAGTTTTTAATGTATAGGTTTTACTCATATTTTGTTCACCTTATCCCTCAGTATTTCATATTTTTTGATGCTAATGAAATGTTATTTTTGAAGTTTCTTTTTTTAACGCATGTGCTCTTAGAAATACAGTTGATTGTTGTGTAGTACTTATATCCAGCAATTTTGCTAAATTCACTTGTTACTTCTGGTGGCTTTGTTGTAGATTCCTTGGGATTTTCTAGATTATTCTTTCTTTAAATAAAGGTACTTTTCGTTTTCCAATCTGAATTATTTTAATTTTCTTCTCTTATTGTGCTGGCTCTGTCCATCCATGTCAGTGAGTAGATGTTCCTGGTTATGGGGGGGAAATGATACAGTCTTCCACCATTAATTGTGATGTTATCTGTAGATTTTTCATAGATGTTCTTTATCAGATTGAGAAAGTTTCATTTTCTTATTTGCTGAGAGTTTTTATCATAATGAAGGTTTAATATTTTTAAATGCCTTTTCAACAGTTTTCAGATGATCAATCACGAGGTTTTTCTTTTGTAGTCTGTTAATGTAGTGAATAACACTGAATTACTTTCAAATGTTAAATAAGCCAGCTTACCTTCTTGGGACGATCCATACTTGGTGATCTTGTCTACTCTTGTTTAGATATTGCTAAATTCAATTTGTTAATATTTTGTTAAGGACTGTTTCATCCTTGTTCAGGAGGGATATTGAGATACAGTTTTCTTTTCTTCTAAAATCTTTGTCTCATTTTTATATTAGGCTAATGAAATGATTTTGGAAGTGTTCACCTCCTCTCTCTGTTCTGGAAGAGTTCTTTTAGAATTGGTGGTATCATTTATGCCTTATGCGTTTGGTCGAATTCACCAGTGAAGCCATTTGGGCCTGGGGTTTTCTTTGAGAAAAGTTTGTAAGCTGTGAATTCAGTTTCTTTAATAGATAGAGGCTTATTCGTGTTGTCTTTTTCTTCTTGAGTGATCTTTGGTAGTTTGTGTCTTTTAAGGAAATTGTCCATTTCATCTGAAATATCAAATTTATTAATATAAAACTGTTGGGTAGTAATTGTAGGATCTGTGGTGATGTCACTCTTATTCCTGATGTTAGTAGTTACGTCTTCACTCTTTTTCTCGGTCAGTTTGGCTAGGGGCTTATCGATTTTATTGAGCTTTTCAAAGAACTAGCTTTTGGTTTTATTGATTTTTTTTCTCTATAGTTATATGTTTGTAATGTTTCCCTGGCTGGAGCACAGTCCTGGCACCTGGGCAGTCACTGTAGCAGGATGAAGGGGCACCTGAACATGTGAGTAATGGGGAGAAGGGCCGTGTGCGAAAAGCCTATTTTTGCCTCTAGGGAGGTGATTAGAGAATTTGGGGAATGAGTCACTGTGATATAGAAGTAGTTACTTGTGATTTAAGTGCAGATGTGTGGTATTTTTAATATTTTAGAATGTATAGTTTAAGCAAGTAAATATTCCTTTTGAAATGTAAATATGTGCTATGGAGAATTGTGTTCCTTCCTAGGGACATAAAAGTAGACTCTGCAGAGAAGCTAAGGGCCAGGTTGGGGACAGAGCTGGCAACCTCCAGCTGAGGGGCGTGTTTAACCACTGATCTCTATTAGCAGGAATTGGAGGAAAACTGCAGGGAAATGGAAAGGTCAAGCTGAAAAAGAAAAAAAGCTCCTCAAGAAGATAGATCAAGGAATTGAAGGAAACTCTTCAGAAACATTTTTTAAAACAAGTACCAGGGTTAAATAAAAAAGTAAATGTCTGCCATGTTGAACTTGGCGGAGGCTAGTTCATACTGCAGCCAGGGACTGCTGGGGGAGTAGTCCCCAACTTCACACCTGCACACCCTGATAGATACATGTGTTATCTCAGGCCGTGTCATAAGCCACCCCAAACTTAAAGTGGTTTAGAACAGTGTGTTGTGGACTCGCACAGTTGTGTGAGTGGCGGGATTTGGCTGAACAGCTCTCCCGTGGAGCATCTCATGTCGTGGCAGGTAGAGTGGCTGGGCTGCGGTCATCTGAAGGCTGGACGTCCAGCTGCTTCCCTCCCGCAGCTGGCAGGCGACGCCAGCTGTTGGTAGCTGGGACCTCAGCTGAGAGCTTAGCCTGAGTTGTCGGCCATCTAGCCTACTGACAGCCTCGCCATGCGTGGCTTGGGCTTCTCAGAGCTCTGGACGGGGTTGCCAGAGGGAGTGTGAGCGCAGGAGGCCGGGCAGGACCTGCAGCGCTCCTTATGACTAGACTGGGAGGTCCCGGGATGCCACTTCTGCTGCATTCCGTTGGTTGACTAAGTCACTGAAGTGAGCCCAGATTGAAGAGGAACGAATTAGCCCCCCATCTCTCCATGGGCGGAGTAGCAGAGATACCGCGGTCATCTGCGTTATTTGAACTGGGATGAGCACAAACAAGGTTTCAGCATTTTACAGGACACGCTGCTCTCTAGAGCACACAGCACGGTCCAGTTAGGGTTTTCCTCCTTCACTCCCATACTTAGCTCTGAGTGCCCTTTGGGGGCTTCAGAAAATCGGTTGTGCTGTCACCAGTGGATGTGGCGGAAGTGTTCCATATGTCCTAACGGTAGATTTATAAGGGTATTTCTGAGAGGACAGTATTTCTCAAGACCTGAGCAGCAACCCTTCTGCATGCCTTTTCCTCGTCTTTGTTGCTACATTTTAATGGCTGTTTTGGAGGCTTCCAAGGTTTGTAAATGTTTGCTTTCTGCATGAATTCAACCTTATTACGTTCAGTATAAGCGTCTTGTGGTCTGTTACTAATAGGAAGCAGCATATGTGAAAGGTCCTTTCTTGGGCTGGGAGAGGGAATGAAAGGCACACGTCCTGTAAGTTTATTAGGCCAAGTCTATACAGATGAAGTGACCCATCGGAAGAAACTGATGATGTTTTAATGGAAACGCATATGAAAGCAACAGTCATTAACATCTGCTGTGTGTCAGATACTGTGCTTAGTAGTTGTTTTTTCCCCCAAATAGTAGGTATTCCTTTATACACTGAACTTATTTTTTTCAATCATCATGAAAAGTAAGTAGTATTTTCTCTATTTTTAAAAGTGAGTAAAGTTGTAACCAAGTGAATAACTAACTTACCTGAGGTCATGAGGGTAGAAATTGGCCATTCATTTTGTACTATCCTATCCAACTCCTCAAAAATATATTATTATTCTGTTAGTAATCAGGTCATTGTCAGATGATTTACATGTGATGGTAAATCCACTGAATCACCATGGCACCGTGAAACTGTGTACCTTTTCTTTATGCTGCGCTGTGGTTTGTGGTTTGATTCTTAGGCTAATGTGTTCATTTAAGGATATTTCATGTCTCTGTGAAGGGAATGAATGGGCTTCAAGATGTTCACAAACTCAAAGATGAAAAAAACCTGGTTGTGTTCTATCCATATTGTATTGCTCTGCGGCATTGAAGCCATAGTACATAAAACACACTTTCTTTGGGAGTTTTGGGGGGATGATAAAGAGAGCTTTTGGTCATTAAGAAATGTCTCAGCAGCCATCTCCTAAGTGGTTCATCCGCCCTACGGAGTTGTTCCTCCCTGGCAGACCCTCCTCTCTAGGGCGGCCAGAGTGATCTCCTAACATCCAGACCTGAGCATATAATTCTTGTGCTGAAAACCTCTCAGCAAGTCTTAACTTGCCTGTCCATCGCTGACCCTGCAGCGGTCTCGATTGAGCTTTTGGGCTTGTCTTTCACAGCCTGTGGACCCCCAGCCAGAACACTCATCGCCTTTGCTGTAATTGTCTCCCTGATGCCTGCCTTCCCTGCTCTGCCTTAAGTTTCGGGATCACCGAATCTCTGTCTTGTTTCTGGAAGAACTCCGCAGCCAGCAGAGCCCCTGGCATGCAACAGGCATTCCATACATAGGTGAATGGAAATGGTTTTGAGGGAGTAGGTAACGATTATACTTGTTTTCTTCCGCTGTTGTTTGTTTTGAATATAAGTACACATGTATTAATCATTTCTTCATTTAGTCGTCTAAAATACATTGAGCACTTACTCTGAGGTGTAGAGGGTATGGAAGAGATAAGAAAGACATTATTAACCTGTCCCCAGGTGCAGGGTCTGGAGCTGGGAGAAGACACGCTACTGGGAGTGCCGTCACAGCGGGGGCTCCGGCGCACCTGTTTCCCTCTGTGCTGGACGGGCCAGGGTATTTGAAAGAATCCTCATTATCATAAACTTGGGGTAGTTCTGTTTCAGAGTGGTTCTGTTCGTTGTGCTTTACTCTTAGAATTGACTTGCTTTTCCTATTTCTCTTACCCTACAACCCACAGGTCAGTTTTGGTGCCTAGTCTAGCAGGCGGGCACCTGACTGTGCTGGAAGAAAGAGTTGGAAGATGGCAAAGAGCTTTGTGTTTGGGAAGGGTCGATATTTACAGTGTCTTTTTTTGGGGGGGAGGGGTATCACCTTAGCTGTGCCTAAATGAAATATAATAGCAATATAAATAGGTAACATAAGTATCTGCTGCCTGTCGGGCATTGTTGACATTTGTTTTCTGTTTCAGTTGCGTACCACAGTGTGCATATTAGACCTTATTATCTACATTTTGCCAATTAAAAGATAGACTGTCAGAGATTAAGTAATTTGACCACAGTCATGCAGCTTTCTGTGTTGGAGATATAATTCACGTCCACTTAACGCTTATTGTTAAGTTGATTTTTCTACTGATCCACTTTCTTGCTATTAAAATTCCTGAATTCTTAGCTATTTGTGTATGTGTTTATCTACACAAAAAGGAAATTGCAGCTCTTATCTCTAACTTTGTCTTTCATTATAATTTCCCGTTTCTGAAGATACAAAATTTTAGATACAGGATATGGCCAGCAGGTCATCTTTTTGTTATGGCATAGTGTCTACACATCTTAGTTTTTAAAAAGTATTAATTTTTACTCCAGAGACACATCAGAGGGCCTTAAACTCATTTATCTTACTTACTTTCTCTTCCTGAGTTTTTAACCTTGCCTGGCGGGAGGAGATTTACTCTGGATTTTATTTGATCAAAGAGACTTTTTATATTAGGTGGCAAGGAAAAAATATTTTTAAATAGTTTCCTTTTATCTTGTTCTCCTCCCATGCTAGAGTTCTTTTTCTTTTTCTTTTTTTAAACATCTTTATTGGAGTATAATTGCTTTACAATGGTGTGTTAGTTTCTGCTATATAACAAAGTGAATCAGCTGTACATATACATATGTCCCCATATCTCCTCCCTCTTGTGTCTCCCTCCCACCCTAACCCTATCCCACCCCTCTAGGTGGTCACAAAGCACCAAGCTGATCTCCCTGGGCTATGCGGCTGCTTCCCACTAGCTATCTGTTTTACATTTGGTAGTATATATAAGTCCATTGCCACTCTCTCACTTCGTCCCAGCTTACCCTTCCCCCTCCTCGTGTCCTCAAGTCCATTCTCTACGTCTGCATCTTTATTCCTGTCCTGCTCCTAGGTTCTTCAGAACCTTTTTTTCTTTCTTTTTTTTTAGATTCCATATATATGTGTTAGCATACGGTATTTTTCTCTTTCTGACTTACTTCACTCTGTATGACAGTCTCTTGGTCCATCCACCTCACTACAAATAACTCAGTTTTGTTTCTTTTTACGGCTGAGTAATATTCCATTGTATATATGTGCCACCTCTTCTTTATCCATTCATCTGTCAGTGGACACTTAGGTGGCTTCCATGTCCTGGCTATTGTAAGTAGAGCTCATGCTAGAGTTCTTATCCCTTTTATGCTGCCAAAAAGTTAAATGAAAAAGAACTGTTACACTTAAAGTTTACCTTTGTTAGTTCTATGATAGAATTAAGACTGTTATTTGATGGCTACAATGACTTTCAGGATTTTTTAATAGAAAATCATATTCTCATACTTAATGATACTATATCTCTTTTATTACTATATCATTGATCGTAAAAAATCACTGCAGCTAAGGCAGGTGAGACTTAGCCTCAGAAACATGAACAAAGGGCTACGTAAAGGTGTGATTCCTTGGCATTCAGACTTTTGAAAGCCCATGTATAATATCAGTCATGATTCTTGGCATTGTTGGTTCTTGTTTCACGCAAAGTTTTTTTCTTTTAACATGTTATTTCTGTGACTTGTAAGAATCATCTCTGGAAGAGTCAGGTGTAGCAATTGAGCAAGAAACTTAAAAGGTATCAGAGAATGTTTAGGAGATCTGAATGCGTTTGAAGGAAATAGGCATGAATTCAACAGATTTAAGCTAGAAGTAGATTAGAGGAAAAGAAAAACGAAGTCACACGTTTTTACCCATCATTCAGTACGATTTATATCTGTTTTACCAGTTAGTTATAGCTTATCATGTTTACCAAACATGTCGCTTATCACTCCTTTTCTTCCTGTCTTGTAGAAAAGTTGTAGTGTAGGGATTTTTTGGTTGTTCTCTCAGAGATGTTATATAACGGAATTTTCTTTAATATCTTATTTTTTAGTCTCAGAGTAAAACGACCTTGTATTTACAAGAAGGCATTGCGGGTGCTATTGTGTAGTAATTCTCACTTTTTTCGGTGTTCCGCCCATGGCCTCAGACTTAACGTATAATGTGTGAGTTTTTTCACTGAAATTCATACCAGCACATCTTGCACTTTTTGCATGAATTATTGAAGTTTGAAAATTTGCTTCACTCTTCTGATGTAGGTAGTTGCAAGGCCCTGTAGAGGGTCTCAAGACCCACGTTTTCTTTATCATATTTTTTCATTCCTGTGCAGCTTTTATGTGACATCTTTGTTTGTGAAAGTAGCTTAACCTTAGCACAAACAGCTGTGGACGCTCAAGCACCAGTTCCGACACAGTCGCCGTGGGGCACTGCCGTCCGAGGCCGCTTCTCCTCTTCTGGACCGTGAAGGCCTTCCTGCTCCTGCCCCGTGTCAGTGCCTCCTGAGGCTCCAGTCCTGACAGGAGAGCTGCTCACCCAGCAGAGCGCTGGGAGTCTGTCTGCACTCTCCCCGCCTTCTCAGCCACATCACCAGGCGCTCCCGCCTTTGCACCGCGTGGGTTTGTCGCACTCTGCTGCTCGGTGGCTTTGCAGACATGACCACGGCCCTGTGTGCACGGGGCGGCTCGTGCGCCGCCCTGCGTAGGGTTCCCCTGCACGGAGCCAGGCCCGTTCGTTCAGGGCCAGCTGAGGGACCGCCTGTCCAGAAGTTCCCCTTAATCTGCTGACCTGGAAGTGTTTACTGTGTCCTTTAAGTTTTGTAATACTTCATTTGTACTTAAAATGTAAACTTCACACTGTGAGTAGCCACGTGTAGGCTTTCCTAGAGTACGTATTTCCTGAGAGTAGGGTCGGTATCGTGTTACACAGTAGCGTGCCCAGCGCTTACTGAGCCCAGCGGCCTGGCTCCAGAGTCCGTGTGCGCTTGTCCAGCTGCCTGCCGCCCGCGGACGGTAGGTGTTTGCTAGGGAGCGCGGCTGGCATGTTGTCCGCACTCAGGAACTGGTTGTTGAATGACCAAGAAGTGTCCGAACCTCGTGGCACCTCTTTTTGCTGTCACAGGCCTTTTCACGTCCTGTCTAGTGTTTAGCTGCATTCTAGATCTGTGCTGGGGCGGCTTCTAGCCACTTGGGGCTATTTACATTTAAAATTTAATTCATTCACTCATTACAATGAAACAAAAGTGAACATTGAGTTCTCCAGCCACACAAGCTGCACCTCGGGTGCTCAGGTGCCGTTTCCACCCTCACAGAGGTTCCCCCAGGACGGTGCTGGTCCAGGTGGGTCTGACTCCCGTCTGAGTGGTCCCTGTGCACATGTGGAATGACTGTGTGACGTGCTTCTAGCCTGGGAGTCACGTGGCAGACCAGTGTCCTGTGTCAGAGTCATCCCAGAAGCACAGATTTCTGCACACCTTGTGCAAATGCACGGCTCTGTGAGCTGTTGCAGGGAAAGTGTCCTTTACCCAGCACACCACCCTCACTGCTCTGTGGAGGGAGCAGATCTGCTTTTCCTACAGAGCCCTGAGTCTAGAGAGCCGGCCGAGCCCTGAAGGGCAAAGGGAAGGTCTAACATGCCAGCCCTCTGTTAACTGCAGTTAAGGACCGATGGCCCTGTAGCTTGCTTACTTATCCCACTTAGAGGGACCCTCCCTCCCACACAGGAATCACTTCGGGGCCCTTGCTGTGGTCCCACTGATGTTTGCGTAGCTCTTTCCGGTGGTCTCAATTTCCACCTCAACTATGTGAGGTAATAGGGAGTCCTCATTTGACAGGCAATGAAACTGAGTTTCAGAGAGAGGATAAGCAACTCACCCAAGTGAATCCTAAGCAAGGAGTGAGTTAGGACAGAGGACTTAAGGCCCTCCGACCTCATGTTCAGAGAGCTCCTGATTTGACCGTTGGTGCCCAGACCCTGCCCAGGGGCGGCACGACCACGAGTGACCAGATTTCTCACTACGAGAGGATCTAGATGACTGTGACTATGATTTCGTCTGATGATCTTTGCTTTAATTATATTAATATTTAAATTTTCATTAAATTTGTATTAGCCTTCTCTTCATATATGCCTCTGTTTGAATTAATATACAGAAATCTGGAGTGTGCAGGAGGCGAGAATTTGTTGTGTGTGGCGTCGAGGCAGGGCACTCGAGGTGTATCATCAATCCCCGCAACTCCAGACGTAGGTCTCAGTATCCCTAATTGATAGTCCAGGGGACTGAGAGCCCGCTGACTTGCTTAGTTTTTCCCAGTGTCATAGTGTAAGTAAGTGCTGGTCTGTCATTTGAACCCATGTTTTTATTACTTCAAGTCTCACTAAATTAAGCTCTTCTTTCCATATTATCATTAAATGATACACTCTCAATGCAGGTGTCAGAGAGCTAGACAGTCGTGCTTGTCTGCAGGCTGTGGGTTAATGGGCTGCTCTGGGAGTGCCATGAGCAAAAACAGGTGAGAGAATAACTCGATTAAGCATTCACTTTGGGCTATTTTTGAACTCTCCTCTAAGCAGCGTAATTTTACATTCATTTTATGCTCATGTTTTGGCTCCATTTGTTCCCAAGCTTGAGATCATGGAATTTAAAGGACTTGGCTGGTTGTAGCATTTGTATGTAATACCTGTAATACAGTTTCTTTGTCAGAGGCATAATTAACAATATGATTTGTACATCTCCTGCCTTCTGGTATTCACAGTACCAGACTTAATTAGTTTGTAAACTTAATTAGTTCTTGGAATAGCAAATGTTTTGAAGATGATAAACACTTTCCCCCTGAATAATGTGTTGAATGGTTATATATTCGTGGAAGTTTACTCTATGCGTCTCAAATTAGGGTGCCGATAGGTCTGCTTCTCGAGGTAAACATCACCTGCAGTTGCCTAGTCCCAGATTACATTGTCTTCCTGTGCTTTTCACAAGGGAAATCAGAGATGTAGCTCAGATAATTCAGCCTCCAGGATATTCATTCCGTTACCCTGAATGGAGACCGTCTATGCTAATGTCATTACGTAGGTGCCGTTTTCCCACACACTGATGATCTTGGTGGTATATGCTGCAGGGGGAGTGGGGAGTAACAGGCACACCACTCCCACAGTACTTGAGTTACCTCCTGTTCTCAGCTCTCCAAGATGTGGTTGAGACCCAGGAAGCAAGCGAGGAAGCGCTCTCAGCAGGTGAAAGAGATGCTGCCCAGGAAGGCCTTCTTACCATTCATAAATCACTGGTCTGAAAATGTTTATTTCCAAGTAATAATGAACTAGAAGCATCAAATTAGAAGGTGCTGATGCCATTAGATTAGTGACTTCCACGCCCCAGAGTTGGGGATAGGTCACACAAACCTGGGTTTCCCCCCATTTTTACACACGAAGAAAGGAGAGCTCAGCGAAGCTAGTGACTTGCCAGAGACTCTCCTGTGGTCAGGCTGGGGCTGCCCCCCGACCCCTGTGTCCTCCTCACCACTTCACTGCCTGCCTGGTTTGTGGCTGATGGGGGCCCAGCGTGGCGCCTGGCACATAGTACTGAGATGTCAGCCTGTGGAGTCCAGGGACTTTCCACTGTACTTCCAGGAACTTACCAAGGTGGTGTGTCCGTCAGCATCTAGTCAGGTAAACAGGAATCACAGCAGGCATTTTAGCAAAGGAGATTTAATATAAAGGATTGGTCAGGGAGGTGCTAGATGACTGAAAAAGCAAATGAGGAATACTGAAGTAACAGAAATAGTAACACAGGCTGTGCCGCGAGCCAGCACCATCAGGGCTGGAGACACAAAGAGAAGACACGTAGGAGGAAGTGTTCTCTGGAGCTGGGACCAAGGCCCGTTGAGTCTGGTTACTCAGGAGCTTGTAAAGGGAGCTCAGAGGGCTGGGACTCGGGCCTCTGAGGAGAGGGTCCTGGCTTACTGAGGAGGTGCAGAGAATGTGGGGGAAATGTGGAAATCAGTCATGCCAGAATTTGGAAGCCCTGTTCTGTATGTTGCCAGGAACCTGGAGCAAAACGGAAGGGATGGTGCCCCTGCCCCCCTCCTCTGGCACCCCAGGTGCAGAAGCTATAGGGAAGCGCTGGCAGCGGAGAAGCGGGGCTGGTAGATTCCCTGCCCAGCCTTCCCGATGGTGTGTATGGAGCTGAGAGATGATAGCTTAGTAACTGGCATAGATGGTTTGCTTATGGAAATGAAAGATAGATGACTTCCGTTTTGCTTAATTTGAACCTTGGGTGTTCTTAAAAGTTCATCAAGTCTTACTGGGCCTTTCCGTGAAGAATATCATCATTCATTCTCACTCAACAAATATTTTTTGAATGCACGTTATATTAATGATGAAGAACCAGGTACTGGGCATGTGATGATTAATAACACAGTGTTATTTGTATAAGAGCTAGTCAGTGAGACAGATGACAGGGACATGTGTAAATCTCAGGGTCGAGAGGAACCTTAAGTTCAGCTTGCCATTAGGCGTTTGAATCCTCTCTAGAACATTCCTGCCAAGTGGGTCCAGCCTGTGCTGGTCAGGCCTCTATAGATGAACTTAAAATCTCTTCAGGGTAGCTAGTTCCCTCTTCAGAAAATGCTGTTTTTAGAATCTTCATCTCTAAAATGAGTGGTAGCTCTTTTCTCTATCTCTGCCTTTTAGTTTTAACTCTATGCCACTGGCCTTCTTACCGACCAAATCTAATCTCTCTTTTGTATGACATGCAGAAATAATTGTATATAAGTTAATGATTCTCTCCTGAATCATTTATCCTTTAGGATAAGCATTTCAGTTGGTTTTTTTAGATAGTACTTCTCAATTTTCCCCATTATTTCCTCCCTTATAGAGCCTTTTAGACTTCTTTTTTCCCTCTAATCCTCCTCCTCCTGTCATCCCCCTTCCCCAATGAAATAGTGATACTTTACATGTACTATATATCTCATTATGTGTGGGGACCATTTGGTGAGCCAGTAACCATTGTTGCTGTGAAAATTGGTAGATTCTTGAAAGTCTAGGGGAACACTTCTCTGGATTCCTGTCCATGTTATTAGTCTCTGTGTTCTCATCTTAGTTTGTTACTCGTTCATAGAATAGATCAATAAATTATCCCACCTCTGTTTAAGAAAAGAGAATAGAGGACAGTCAGACATTAACCTAACATGCTAGTTGTCAGTTTTAGTCAAAGTAATGCTCTGTATTTATCCTTTGATTGTGTCTTATTTGCCTGGGTAGGCCATGCGGTGCAGTTCTATGAAGTTAAAAGTTATCTGTATTTTCAGCCTTAAAATAGATGGCCCAGTTGTCAGTAGATTTGACAAGTGGAACCCACTGGAGTGCATGATTGCTTAACCAGATACTGCATGGTTGAAGGACAAAATGAAAACAGAAGAATGCTGTTTACTGGCCTCAGTGTAGTTATCTTTCTGTAAGACCCTAGATGATTTTAATGTACAGCTTGGTCTAGAATGTGAAGATCTATACATAACTTGACAAATCCCTTTAAGAAAACCCCCAGTGGGAATGTCCACCGTGGAGAGATAGCATCTGACTCGTAAGGAGAAGGAAAATATGAAATGTGACTGGAAAATGACCTAGTACGGGTAACACATCCTGGCTTTAAATTGATGTGGGAAGGTGTCCTCATTTTCAATACTTGTATGTAACTGTGTAGAGATATATCCTGTCCTCAGAGGCTGTGACTATTAAATAGTGTGTACAGCTGGATTGTTTATCAGTGTTTTAACTTTCTATGATGATTAAATCTAAGTGACAAAATATGTTTCTGCTGTAATTGTATTTTGTTTTTAAAAAGTGTTTTATGCTTGTTCGGCAGTTTTTAGGTAGCTTAGAAGAGCATTGAGTTGTGAGGGAAATATAGTATCCTAGGCATCTTGTATGTTTTTTTTTTTTTTTTGCGGTACGCGGGCCTCTTACGGTTGTGGCCTCTCCCGTTGCGGAGCACAGGCTCCGGACGCGCAGGCTCAGCGGCCATGGCTCACGGGCCCAGCCGCTCCGTGGCATGTGGGATCCTCCCTGACCGGGGCACGAACCCGTGTCCCCTGCATAGGCAGGCGGACTCTCAAGCACTGCGCCACCAGGGAAGCCCTCTTGTATGTTTTGTACTAATACTAAGCTGCATTTTTTTTTTAGTGACGTTTATTATTCTAGCATATCTCTCATGATTTCGTCAATATGCCTTTTAAACAGCATCAGAGTCAGTGTTCTTGGGGATCTGGTTGTAATCCTTGATCATGCTATTTATTTTTAGAATTATTTTTATAAAGGTGAACCTGTAAGTAATCATTATATGAAAAAATATGATTTAATGTCTTAAGGATTATTTTCCCCCAATTATTCTTACTCTTTGCTGCATAAATAGAGACTGGCTATGCTTCTGAAACTGACCTAAAAATGTAGAGCCAAAGCATGATTGTATCCTACTTTGAATTTATTTTGAACAGTCTGTCACACCCATAGAGTTTGTATTATTGTATATCTAACCAATAGAGAATATTCATTGGTAATCTTATTAGATATGAAAGTAAAGGAGAGCAAAATGCTTGTATTATATGGCTGTTATAGAATATCGTTAGTACAGTCATATTTCTATCTCAAAGTGTGATAATGCCTGCGGGATAAATGAGAAAGACATTGACTCTTCACACAAAGGAAATGGGTTTTATAATGAGTGCAGTCTGAACAGAACTAATCTCTTTCTTGGATCATTACTTCACCTAATCATAAAACCTTTTTTTAATTCAAATCCTTGCAGGGCTCTAATTGGTGACCTCTGGAGCCTGATAATTGTTTAAGATAGCTGGTCTTTTGCAGTATACTTAATGATGTTTGCAATTAAAAGTGAGAAATGTGGTTTAACCCTTAGGCAGGTAAAACTAAACAGTAGGTTTTCCTTTTCTTGTCTTTAGTAGTTAATCCCATTCCTCCTCCCAGTAGTTACTGACTTAAGTCATTATTGACTTCAATTAACCTGATGTATTGTTGTCTTCATTTAGTCTGTGGGTTTACCAGATCTTCATTTGACAAATGCATTGGGATACATTAAGAATAATCCTGGGCTTCCCTGGCGGCACAGTAGTTAAGAATCCGCCTGCCAACGCAGGGGACATGGGTTCGAGCCCTGGCCTGGGAAGGTCCCACATGCCGCGGAGCAACCAAGCCCATTCGCCACAATTACTGACCCTGCGGCTGTGCTCTAGAGCCCGCGGGCCACAACTGCTGAAGCCCACGGGCCTAGATCCCGTGCTCCGCAACAAGAGAAGCCACTGCAGTGAGAGGCCCACGCACCGCAATGAAGAGTAGCCCCTGCTTGCCGCAACTAGAGAAAACCCGTGCTCAGCAACGAAGACACAATGCAGCCAAAAATAAATAAAATAAAATAAAAAAAGAGTAATCCTGAATCTTTTGGAATTGGTCAGTTTGTGTTGGCAAGAACTCCTAGCCTCTTCTTTCTCTGTTGTCTAGGTTCATCTTTCTGCCTTTTTTGGGTGAAAGGAGAAGCTGAGACATTTCTTTGCAACCAGTTTCAATAAATACTTATTTCAGAACTTTCCTTACTACCAGATGAAAGTGAGTCAAGAGAGAAATTTGCCAGTGTTAACCATTAGGACTGGTAAAAATGGGGGACCCTGAACCCTGATCTTTTGTTGTGCCTAGAAGCATCCTGGAAATTAGTTTGCGCTGTTGTACTTTTATTATGTTTTCATCTTCCTCTGTTGCTCCTGTTATGTTTCTCAGTAAACAGCGGGTATTCAGTGAATGCAGTTGACTGACTATTCCTATAACATTCTGTTCATATATTGGAGGTGGAATTTAATCTGTTATGTTACCTGTTGGCTCAGAAGGTTTTGTTTTGTTTTGAAGTGTCGACAGAAATTAATCAGTCAATCTGAAATTTTATTCGCGCCAAATTGAGGGTTATAACCCAGGAACAACCTCTCAGAAAGTTCTGGGAACTGTTCTGCCGGTTCAGGCTCCAGAGGTCACGTATATAAACCAAAGCGCAGTTATATACGTGTTTGAGACAGAGGGCTGTATTCTAAATGATGTATTATTGACAGTTTACACAATCCAGATCTAAGCTTACAAAGCAGGTAGTGGGTCATGGGTCAGCGTGACCCCTTACAAGATTCAGAAGGAAGGGTATCTTTTAAGGAGTTGTCCTGTGGATTCTAGAATGTTGCTCCTCGTGGTTGAGCAGGTATTTCTGCCAGTGGGGAGGTTTGGTTGATGCCTAATGCAGTTCCACAATGCACAGTAGAGGGGAGAGAGGAGGCCAAAGGGCAGAGAAACCTTTTTATGTTTCAAGTTTTCTTTTCTTGCCATAAAATATGAATTTTATTTCACAGAAGCCAGTTGTGAGTATTTTGAGGGAGAAGCAAACCTTTTGAGAGTCAGACAATCCTGCAGTCAAACTTTAGTTCTGCCACTTACTAGGTGTACAGGAGAAAAGGGGGTGGTAATTCCTGTCCCAGCGCTCTGAGAAGTTCTGTGGCCTTCGTGTGTGCAACCAGGGTAGTGTCTAGAATACTGTAATTGTTCAACTTGTTAGAGTCCTTCTACCAATTTTAAGGAACATCTCACCTCTGATTTACATTCCTTGGTGTTTATGGTTTTAAAATTATAAAAACCCTTTGCGGGCTTCCCTGGTGGCGCAGTGGCTGAGAATCTGCCTGCTAATGCAGGGGACACGGGTTCGAGCCCTGGTCTGGGAGGATCCCACATGCCGCGGAGCAACTGGGCCCGTGAGCCACAACTACTGAGCCTGCGCGTCCGGAGCCTGTGCTCCGCAACAAGAGAGGCCGCGATAGGGAGAGGCCCGCGCACCGCGATGAAGAGTGGCCCCCGCTTGCCGCAACTAGAGAAAGCCCTCGCACAGAAACGAAGACCCAGCACAACAAAAAAATTAATTAATTAAAAAAAAAAATCCTTAAGCTTTCCCATTGCCATTACTAATAAGGCTCAAACTCTCTTAAAAAAAAAAAAAAAAAAAAAAAACCATTTGCAATCAGAAGTTGATTTTGAAAATTGTTAGACTTTAGTACCAAACTCCAGTGACCTCCTCATCTCCGAAGGTCTTTGAGTCGTTCCCCTTGTTTAGATGGTAAATTTACATTTCACTGGGGCATTGAATGATCAACGTGTCTTATCTTTGTATTTTTTTTCTGCCGTGATGCCTTTTGTTTGGTGAATGACTGCATATATTTAAGGGGATGAAAAGGGGCCAGTACACCGGAAGCATGTTTTTTCTCTTAAAAATAATTTGATAAAATTTGTTATAATAATTCTGAGTAGTGCTCAGAATTTTTTAGTTAACCTTGATTTGAATTTGTAGAATCATATTGCTTTCACAAATTCTTCTTGAAATCCGTTCTACAGTGAGATACGTGTAAATCAGTCATCACAATTTAGGCTTTGTATTGAGTAAACAAGAATAACCTGTATTTGCATTATGTGTTATAGTTTTCAAAGCACTTTGATAAACATCATTTCTTTTGATACTTGTAATAACTTGGTTAGTTTCCCCCCAAACTAAGTAATAATCCAAAGAATTTTTTCTCACTCAAAATCAAGATCCCTTTACTACAGTGATACTAAGAAACTGGAGGGGAGCGTGGCTTTAGGAATCAGATACGCTGGGGTTGGAATCCTAGATCCGGGCCTGCTCTGGGATCTTAGCTAAATCACTGGATTCTGTAAGCAGCTGTTTCCTTTCTGTAAAATGAAGATTACATCTACTCTGCTGCATGGTTACAAGGATTAAATACCTGGACAATAGTCAGTAAATAAATTCCAGCTGCCAGTATTATTGTTATATTCTTGTTAATTATCCATGATGGGTAGAATTACAGTTGACTTTTGAACAACATGGGTTTGGACTGTGCAGGTCCGCTTTTACGCAGATTTTTTAAAAACAGAAAATAATGGTTTTCTCCGCAGGTGCGGAACCGTGGATACAGAGGAACTGTGGATACGGAGGGCCAACTATAAGTTACATACGGAGTTTGGGCTGTGGGGAGGATCAGCGCCCTCGACCCCTCCTTGTTCTAGGGTCAGCTGTAATTCCCTCCTCTCTCCCTCCCTCCTTATCAATCTTCCTTTTCCTCCCTGGAGGAATTTGACTGTCATTTCCTTGTGTGTATGTTTTAATCTTATGCCTTGTGTATGTATTTAAGGAGACTTTGCATACAACTATTAGCACTGTCTTGTCTTCATAAAAAGAGGTTTACTTCCAAGCATTTTAATATTTAAAGTATTGACTGTTTTTTGCTCCCCGGATGGTATATTTTTGTGTGTTTATGATGAGCTTATTCTTACCAGATAGTGATACGCATCTCTATTCTGCTGTGCTGTTTATTTCTGTTTATGGAAGATTATTTGCAAGATCGTGAGCTGTATGAATCAGTCTAGTCTGGGCAGGTTTTAGTGTACTCAGCTCTGGTTTGAATCTAATAGGTGTTCTGTTAGGTTTGGATTGCTTAAATAAAATAATTCCGTTGTGAAAACATTTGTCATGTTGGAGGTTAAGGAATATCTTTTCTGACCAGAAGGCATAATAACATTTTAGTAATCTGTCAAACAGAATTTACAATGGCTGTGAACACTATATATATTTTAAGATCATTTTAAATCCTCCAACTAGGCTCTTGTGTTATTTTGAAATAGCTGTCTGAATGTGGAGCATGTAGGTATTATCATTCTGCTTATGTGGACTTCTTGTTTCATTATAGATCCAGGCTAACCCCTGTCCTTTAGTAAGTTCACACATAGTTAAGGTCCTTGGGAAAGGGCGGGGGGCGGCTTTTGACCATATTACTGTCTGCCCTAGTAGTTAATTGTGCAGGCTGATTTGTATTATTTATACTTATCTGAACCTTTCGTGAATTTTTATTACATAGCTTTTAAACAGCTAATGCAACAGGCTTTAACGTTAGCTGAATCTTAGCGTGAATCCTGCCTTGGTACTTACGAACTGTCCAACCTTTGGCAAGCTTCGAACCCATTTGAATCCTCAGGGTCTTATTCTGTAAAATGAAGGTGATAGATCATAAGTTCATTAGAATAAAGAGAGACCTTAAGTCAAACATGCAGCCCTTAACCTGGTGAATCATTGTCAACAAAGTCATGATAATTATTATTTACTTAGTACTGTCGTAATAAGTGATCTCTAAAATGATTTTCGTTACTTTTCAGTATTTTGCTGTGTAATATTATATGTGGTGTAAGCCCAAAAGGAAACTTTTGTATGTATCGGAGGCATCAGACACTGTTTAAAGCTTCCTTCAGTTACCAAAGATGTGGGGCTGGATTGCTGTTTTTTGCCTCACCAGTTCCTCTTTCACCCTCCTCCGCTCTGTGCCCGGGGCTGATGTGGGTGCCTGAGGGCTGCATCAGCAGACACTGTCACCCTCTGGCTTCTGCTTGGGTTGCCCCTCCCCCGTGGAGCCACCAGCAGCAGGTCTGCAGGAGGAAGTGAGATCCCAGTGTGTGTTCTCTTTGGCTTCCCCCCTGTTAGGTTAGCACAGGCTGGCTGCTTCCTCTGGGGAAGTTGCAACCCCTGCCAGGCTGCCCTCTCCATGCAGTCTCTCTTTCCCTTTCCTTGCCCCTTCCTGCCTCCCAGTTTTGTTAGGACCACGAAAGGAGTTAAGTGTGGGGAGGGGACTGGCAGTCTGTTGGAGAAGACAGACATTTAGTAGGAAGTTAACGCCTGTGGTGAGTATCATGCTGGAATGCTGCGTTGTTTTGGGTAACTAGTCTGGGAATTCAAAGACAGTCTTTCTAGGAAGTGGAATCTAGGCAGAGGCACCAAAGAGAAGGCTGGTATTCCAGGAAAAGTCCCCAGAAGTGTTCCAGTCTTGGGGAACAAGTGCAGAAGCCTGAACCTCGGTGAGCTGGTGCTTTAGAAGCCGTTAAAAGCTGGGCATTAGGTTAGGGGTAGAGGGCAAGGGAGGGGAGACTCGGTGTGCAGGCACGCCTGTGTGTTTGCTCCAGCCCGGGTGTCCTGTGGGCTTGATGCCTCCTCTGAATACGAAGGGTTTGCCTCTCTGATGGCTTTCTGTCCAAACTAGAGGGCTTAGAAATAAGCCCTCTAGTTCCATCCCTCATGCGCTGTTCATGGGACAGATTGTCTTATCATCCAGCTGTGCTGTCATCTGCGCTCTCTCTCCACACTCCATCCATTTCTGCTCAGGCCCCCCTTTCCTTGAGGCTGGTGCCCATCACCTCACTCCTTAGATGACAGCTCTCACTATCTCCCTGTTGTTACTGGACCCTTAGTATATCAGTGTTGACCTTAAGAACCTGGCCTGCCTTTTCATGCTTTTGTCCTCATTTCTCCTCTGTGTTGGCCGCAGAGAACTACCCCCTCTTCTCACACCCTGGTTCTTTCTGCAGGAACCCAGGATGTGGGGTGAGGAAATGGAGTCCATGTCTCAGCTTGTTCACTGACTGGCTCTGCAGTGGCAGGAGCTCGTCACGATTACTTGTGTGATTTATTCTATTTTGTACTGTTAAAGGAGAAAAAGGCGGGGGGAGTAAAACTCCATGTATCAACTGTACAGTCTAACTGGTCAGATGAGGGAATGTGAACTGGTGTTACCCAGGGTTACTTTACTTCACTGAAGAACTCATCGGCTCTTTGCCTGGCAAACTCTGTTCCTCATCCTTTAAGAACTTAGCACGCATTTGCCAGCTTTTTGAATAATTTTCCAAGTTCCAAAGCTGTTAGTCCCTTTTCTGCAACACTGTGTACATTATATTAAATTCGTCTGTTTACATGCCACAGATTCTGTGTATTTTCTTCCCAGCACCCAGTACAGTTTCTCCAGTGTATCAGACCTCAGTCAGTGTTTTTTGGATGGATACCTGTTCCTCTCTCCCTCACTGTGTGAACCCCATTGCATTGGAAGTATTATTGGATTCTCAAGATAAAATATTGTGCATGTAGTTTCCAGAAACACATCTGCTGCTTCAAGTGGGATAGGCAGTCCAGGTAAATTCCTCATCACAGTTTCAGTGAAAGAATATTTTAATGAAGAGCTTAAATGAATGATCAAGAGAGAGTCAAGCTCTGGATTTTCAGCCAAGACGCAAAATATAAACATGGCAATCTCTGTAGACATTCTTATTTTATTCTGTTCCAATATTAAAAAAAAAATTCTGCCAAAGTGTTTAAAGATTTAAAATTTGAAGGGTAAAATATTCACATAATTCAAAATTTTAAAACAATGTAAAAGAGATACCGTGAAAGACCTATTCCTGTTTCTTATCCACTGCATTTCCCCCTTGACAGTTAATCACTGTTACTTGTTTCTTATATAGAAGAAGTGAGCTATTTCCTGTGCATATACAAATGAATATGAACATATATTCTTACACTGTTTTACACTGTGTATGTGTGTACGTGTACTAAACAGTTATTTGGTGGAGACCTTTTCCTCTCAGAACATAAAGAGTTTCCTGACGTTGTAAAGTAGCTGTATGTGATTTCGTTGTATGGCTGTGCCCTAGCTTCGTAACCAGGTTCTTAATTATAGACATTTAGATGATTTCCAGTGTTTTGCTATTAAAGACAGTGCTTTAAATGGATGACTTTGTATGTAATATTTTATAATCTATCCAAGTATATTTGTAGGGTAAATTTGTAGAAATGGAGTTGCTGGGACAAAGGAAAATGTCAATTTAGATGTGCTTGATTCTGTGAGAGAATTTAAGCAGTTTTTTTTTGGTTTTTTTTTTGCGGTACGCAGGCCTCTCACTATCGTGGCCTCTCCCATTGCGGAGCACAGGCTCCAGACGCGCAGGCTCAGCGGCCATGGCTGACGGGCCCAGCGAGATCTTCCCAGACGGGGGCACGAACCCACGTCCCCTGCATCAGCAGGCGAACTCTCAGCCACTGTGCCACCAGGGAAGCCCTTAAGCAGTTTTAATGAAAATTCACTAATTTTTCTTATATTGGAAATTTAACTTATTTAAATTCAAAGATTATTTTGCTGTGTTTTAGAGGATTAGTGGATTTTAGTATATTTGGTAGGCTAAAATGTAAGTGGCCATTGCTTAGGGAGGCTCCGTACGGGACCAAGACAAAAAGCAAAAGGAAATGGAAAAGCAAAAGCCAAAAAAGACATAACTGACACTAGATTTCCAGGTTGACAGAAATTTGGTGTCCATGGTTTGAAAGCATAGCATTTTAATCCCCTCCATCATCTAAAACCTAATCACACATTCGCTTATTATTTCTGCACTGGGAGATGGCATTGGTACATTTTAAAATATATGTAACAAATGTAATCTAGGGATTAGTGAAAGTCAAATCCCCTATGTGTTCCACCTTGAACATCTGGCTGGATTTTCTATGGTTGACCTTCATATGCTCCAATTTACTAAAAGGTTAAATCCACCTTGGTAGGTGTCCAGTGCCTTCCCTTCCCTAAGGAAGACCGGAGGGGTAGTAGCCTGAGTTTTAGAATATGAAACTCCCAGTTAGGGACAGTTTCAAGATTTCATTAAATCATCTTGTACACTTCTGTTACTTTGCATATTACTTTATTGGACTTTATAAAAACATCAACCTATTTATAATCTTCAGTCAAGCAGAAAATGCAAAATTGTTGATTGAACAACGCCTAAAAAAACAGAAGTTTTGAGCAGTTTTGAATGTTACCACAGGAGGTCACAGGGGCCTGAGCTGTGCTGAAAACCAGATCTGTTTGATGCCAGTGACAGGAATGGGACTCTTTCCACTGCTGTGTGGTGTGTTAGGTCCAGTACATGCAAACCTACATGCTTGAACATGACATCGGGCTTTAAACTTTTTTCTTAAATAGATCTTAAACAGTGAATTATTATATATTTCAACATATTTCAAAGCTTACTTAATGTAACAACTAGGTATTTTAGCAATATAAGATTTGCAAAGTTGACTGGAGAGGAAATGAGGTATTTTATATATTTTTTCTTTTAAATTTTACTCTCCTCTTTAAAATCATAGACATATCTCAAACTTTACTATATGGTAAAATATATAATTTTTTCTCATTTTTTAATCTTACCTTTATGACTTTCCATGTTACTTCAAATGTTAAATGTCACTGATGCAAGGAATAACATTTTGAGTGCCGATTAGGGAATTAAATATTACATTATGCATCTAGGTTCTCAAAATTATAAAAATGCTTTGTTATTTAAAAAGAAGATAGGTAGTTAAATATTTTGACAAATGTATGCATAACATTAAAAATCCTTTTTTCTGGTAAGTTTCAGTGTACCTAATTTTGTTAAGTCTTCTAACTCGCTAAAGGTACTCCCAATTATAGCATAAATGGATAAATAAAAATAAAATGTGGAATTTATTTTCTTCTACTGATTAAAGCTGAAGTCAGTGGAGCAGGTGACATGTGACTTATTGCTCTTTACTGAGGAAAACAAAGCTAATTTAGCTCATATCCACCGTTAGTTCTACAATTTTCAAACACATTGTATATGTGCATGCCCGTGTGCTGATTTATTCATGGAAAATTTCTGAAAGAGTATATAACATTCTTTATTATTACCTCTGGAGTATGGGTATAGGAGAAACTTTCTTTTACTTTTATATTCTATGATAGTGTTTTAACTTTTCACCATATGTGTATTTTATTTTTATAGAAAAATGTCAACATTAAAAGTACCCTGGAAGAATTTTTCCCAGCAACAATAACAAGAATTATCTATGTAAACGTTTACATTTCACATCCTTCTGTTTCAGTGTATATTGTTCCCATGCAGATTCTATATAGAATGATCAGTTTTACAGGATCAAAACTTAGGATAATACAAGAAAGGAAACAAAATGATCAGCTCATTTGGAGACTCAGTAATTATCTTTATTTTTAGAAGCTTTGGTCGGAAGCTGCAGAGCTAAGCTAGAAATGGTAGTAGAATTGTGCATGAAGTGCTTTGTGGGTATCGTGGTGGGAGGGACTGATTTTCCCACTGCTGCTGCTGCTGCTGCTGCCCAGTCGAGGAGAGGGACCGTAACACGTGAAAAGTAGTATTTAATGTGGTTGAATCTCGAAGGAGATGTGTGAAATTGACATCATCAGAATAACATCACAAGGAGAGAAAAGAGCATTAACAAAGCCATGAGCTTGTAATTGGGCTTGTCACTTGTGAGGAGGGAGGATTTGGTTGGGGAGGTCGACTGACAGAAGGTTGTCCAGGGCTTTTAATGCCATCGTGGAGAACCCGTTCTTGATGGGAAACGCCTTGGAGAGCCAGGCGGGGTTTGATAAATAGGGATGTCGGTGCTTGGTAACGGTGAGCTGAGAATAGTTTCTGCCTTTTCTTTGCCATTTGATCGGCCTTTTCCTAGCATTCCAAAAGGCCCCAAAGAATCTATTTTTATGTTTGTGTTTGTTCCCTTCCATTAGCTTGGGCGATTGAGATTTCACGTTGTAGTGCCCTGGTATGTGCGTTTTCCCGCTGTACTGGTGGAGAATCATCCATGCAATGGGACGTATGTCATTACTTGAAAAAACTGTAGCCATCTGAAGTCCATATTCTGTATTGGGTTTCTTGCCACCATAGAGCTAAGGAGAACCCCCAGCCTCTGGAGTTCTAAGTCAGACACTTCACAGTTGTCTGTTTTTCTTCCACAGAAATAGAAAAGTTTCACAAAGGAGAAGGCAAGGACGAAGAAAAGTACATTGATGTGGTGATTAATAAGAACATGAAGCTGGGACAGAAAGTGTTGATTCCTGTAAAACAGTTCCCTAAGGTAAGACCGTGAGCCTGCACTGCAGGTGTGTCAGAGCTTATCACAAGGGAGCGCACGCTCCGTTTACGTTCTGTTTGGTGTGTTCTTGAGGTGTTCTCCCTTAGCACGACGCCCCAACACACATACTTTTACAATCAGGTGAAACCTTATTTGGTGATTCTGTCCCTTCTGTTTGACTTTGGTGTGAGTTGCGGAGCCCTAAAATTTATTCTTCTGAGTTACATTTTGGACTTTGGACAGCCTGTTCAACTTCTTCCTGCTGTAGTTTTCTTCGTTTGTAAGATAAGGTTGGATTGATAAGAAATAAGATTATCCATGTTAAATGCTTGGCCATAGGGTTTGGCACATAAATGCTTAAAATATTCCCTAATTATTCTAGAAAAAAGTTTGATTTTTATTCACTGCAAGTGTTATTTTATGACATTTGGCACAGTTGCAATAGGTGCTTTAAAGTCTAATTCTAAAATCTTGATCATCTCAGATTTGGCCTAAATTGATCTTCTTTTTACTCTGCTTTTCCTTTTTCTTTCCTCTGAGTGTCCATGTACATGATTTATGTACACTGTTGTATATATTAGTAGTTAATTTCTTTTGATTGCAGAACAATAATCAAGTACCTGAAAATACCACAATGTATTTATCCATTTGCCTGGGCAGTTTTCAGTTTGGGGTTATTATAATTAAATTTCTGGGAACCTTTTCGTACATTTTGTGACCATACGTTTTCATTTATTTTTAGTAAATATTTAGGGTTTAAATTGCTGTGTATTTAGTTTTATAATGAATTGCCATAATTTTTTCCCCAAAGTGGTTGTATTTGTGACATTTCTAGAACAGTGCATGTAAAGTTGTGGTTGCTCCATATATCTAAATCCATATTTGATGTTGTCAGTCTCTTTAATTTAGCCATTCTGATAGGGTATTGGTATTTTCTTGTGGTGTTAATTTGCATTTCCCTGTTGATTAATGATTTTGTGTACTTTTTCGTGCACTTATTGACCATTTATATATCTTCAATTTTGCAGTCTCTTTTTAGATTTTTTGCCGCTCCCTGAGTGGGCTGTATGTCTTCTTATCATTGAGTTGTAGGAGCTTTCTTAAAATATATCCTGGCTACAGATCTTTTGTTGGATATACGTTTTGTGAATATGTGACTCAGTCTGTGGCTTGCCTATTATTTTCTTAACAGAGTTTTTTGATAAGCAGAAGTTTTAAATTTTGATGACGTCTAATGTATCAAGTTTTTCTTTTATGATTTTACCTTCTGTCAACTAAGAAATCTTTGCCAACCTCAAGGAAATGTTAGAGTCCTTTATAACTTATAGTCTCCTGTGTTTCCCCTAAAAGCTTTACCATTATAGCTTTTAATTTTACGTCTATGCTACATCTCAAATTAGTTTTTGTGTATGGTGTGAGAAAGACAGTCAAAATTCATTTTTTCTTCATATGGATATCCAGTTTTTTCAGTGCCACTTGCTGAAAGATATTTTCCTCCCACCGATTGTGTTGGCATCTTTGTTGGAAATTGGATGACTGTGTTAAGTGAGGGTCTATTTCTGTACTTTCTATTTTGCTTCATTGATCTATTTATGGATCATTATGCCAGTACCATACCATCTTCATTACTGTTGCTTTTTATAGTAAGACGTGAAGTTAGGTAATGTAGTCCCTTCAACTTTGTCCTTTTTCAGGATTGCTTCCATATAGATCCTTTGCAATTCTATATAAATTTATTGTTTTATTTTCACAAAACATTCTGCTGGGATTATGATTGCAGTTGCATTGAATCTGTTGATCAGTTTAGGGAGTTCTGACATCTTAACAGTATTAAGTCTTCCCTTCCTTGAACATGGTATATCTTTCCATTTAGATTTTTAATTTCTGTCAGTAGTGTTTTGTACTTTTTAGGGTAGAGGTCTTGTCTTTTGTTGAACTTATTCCTAAGTGTTTCATGGTTTTTGAACACTCTTGTAAAGTATTTTGAAATCTTATTTTCCAATTTTTTTGCCTCTACTATAACCTTTTGCCTCTAGTATAAACCTTGTATTCTGCTACCTTGTTAATAAATTCACTTGTTCTAGCAAGTTGTTTTATAGATTCCTTAGAATATGCTATGTACATAATCATATCATCTGCATAAACAGTTTACTTCTTTCTTCCCAATTTTTATGCTTTTTATTATCTTATTACTGTATTGGCTAAGATCTCTAGTATAATGCTTGAATACAAGTGGTGACGTTAGGCAGTTTTCTCTTGTTCTCAGGCAGTGTGGAAAACATTCAGTATTTTACCATTAAGCATGGTAAAGCTGTGAGGTTTTTTTTGTAGGTGACTTGTATCTGGTAGAGGAAGTTTTCTTCTATTTTAGTTTTGCTGAGAGATTTGATCCTGACTGGGTGATGAATTTTGTTGAATACCTTTTCTGCATCTGTTGAAATGAACATAGGATGTTTCTCCTTTATACTGTTAATATAGTGAATTTTATTGATTGATTTGGCTAAATTAAACCAGTTTTGCATTCTTGGGTTAAACCCTACTTAATGATATATTATCCTTTTTATACATTGTTGGATTCAAATGCATCTGTATTCATGAGTGATAGTGGCCTATAATTTACACACACACACACACACACACACACACACACACACACACACACACACACACACACACACACACACACACACACACATAGAAGTGTTCTTTCCCTCCCCCCCACCCAAAAAAAGAATGTATGTCAGTTTGGTGCTGTTGTTTTCTTTATTATTAGATAGAATTCACTAGTGAAGCTGTCCGGGGCCTGGAGTTTGGTGGTGAAAAACTCTTTTCAAATACATATATTTATATATGAATCAAATATAAGTTCTTCAATGTCTTTAATTGATAAGGCACTAATCAGATTTTCTATTTCATCTTTTGTGAAAATTGTTTTGTGTTTTTCAAAGGATTTGTCCATTTCATCATAATATTTCAGGTATTGCTTCTTTAAATACTTTTTCTGATCCTTTCACTCCCCGCCCTTTGAGACTCTAATTACAGGTACTTTCAACCTGTTGATATTCTCGAAAAGATTCCTGTGACTCTGTTCACTTTTGTTATTAGTTTTTTTCCCCCTCTTCTTCAGTTTGGATCATTTCTGCTGCTGTATCTTAAACTCATTGACTCTTTCCTATGTTATCTTTATTTTTTTGGTAAAGCCTATCAGATAAAATTTTTGTATCAGGTATTGTACTTATCTGTTTCAGAATTTATATGTGATTCATATATAAATATATGTATTTGGAAACATGTTTTTTTCTTTGCCGGGATTTTCCATTTATTGCAGGTGTTATATTATCTTGTGTAATTGAGCACAGTTAAAATAGGTGCTTTAAAGTCTCTGATTCTAAAATCTTAGTCATCCTAGATTTGATGTGAATTGATACTCTTTTATCTTGATAATGTCACATTTTTCTTATTTTTTATATGTTGGGTAATTCTGGATTGTATACTGGACATTGCGTTATATTGTGGAAATTGGATTCTGTTATGTTTCTTTGAAGGGTGTTGATATTTTTGGATTCAGATGCAGACTCTGTCGGATAGGAGTGCAGAACTCAGTTTACTTCTCAGTTTGACTTTGGGGTTTATTTTTGGCATACGTGACTGACAGATTTTATACACAAAATTTGGGGCTCCTCAAGTCTAACTCTCATTTCTAGTATTCCTCCCACACATTTCAGCACTATGGTTGCCTCAAACTCTGCTACGCAGCTAAAAGCTCTACAATCAGTGAATTCACCCAGCCATTCCCTTCTTCCAAGTCTTGACTCCCTTGTAGAACCTCCTTGTTTTTGAGCATTCTGCGGAGGCTTTAGACGTTTGCTTTTTGTATTTTGTTCAGCGTTTGAGAATTTATAGTTGTCTACCTAGAGACAGTCAGCCTGTTAGGAACTTACTCAGCCATACTTACAAAACTGAAGATATATAATACATTTTAGTAAACAGAAAACTGTTATGAGCATTTTGTAGACACACTAATTACTAAACACAGC
This sequence comes from Neophocaena asiaeorientalis asiaeorientalis, assembly GCF_003031525.2. Lineage (NCBI taxonomy): Eukaryota > Metazoa > Chordata > Mammalia > Artiodactyla > Phocoenidae > Neophocaena > Neophocaena asiaeorientalis. The sequence continues at coordinate 17,215,311 of NW_020172779.1, forward strand.
ATGGATTATGGGAACTTTTATAAATTGATTGACCAGGCTTGATATGCTCAACATGCAGTAGGTAGAAAGATGCACAGACACCATCCCCAACGTTAAAGAGTTCATAGTCTGGTAGATAATTAATCTGAAGTTAATACTCTGTTGTGTATGAGTTAAGTATGTGAAATAAGACCTCAAATGTTGTTATTCAGTGTCAGCTTTGATGAGAGTAGGGGAAGACGAATTATAATTTCTGTGTCTCACAGAGAGCAGAGTCCATGTCAAGTCCTCGTAATGTCTGAAGTAGGCTGCTTAGAAATCTGCTTTCAGAAGGCTGAAAAGCATATTTCTGCTTAGCAAATTGAGCATTTGAGTTTTAAGCCAGCCTTGTGGAAAGGCTAATACAGGACTTGCATCAGTTCTAAGAAAAAGCTTTCATGCTGGTGTCCGTTAATAGGCTGAGATGGAGGAAGCTGGCAGTACTTGCCCCTCTGGAATAGCAATGGGCAGAGGCAGCTTGGTGTGGAATTGAGGCTATTGTACACTTTCAGCTTCTGGGGCAAGAGAGAAGCACTGTTTGTGAAACTCCAACTAATAAAATGATTTCCATTAATTGAGTAATTTCTCTCAATGAACCATTTCAGCACTCTTTCAATGGTAAAACACCGAACATGAGTGTTTAAGTATTCAAACCCAAAATATATTTGTTCTCTTGAGCATATGTGCGAGCTTGCAAAGTGTGAAACGCAAATAAACACTGTTTCATGATTTTTTTTTTTAAAAGACTTTAAGCTATAGAAATTGTCCTCCAAAGTTTCCCCGTGGGTAAACCCTAACCCTTGGTTCTGGGCAGTGACTCGATGTAACAGAGTTAATCTAAGTGCCAAATCAACATTGGAACAAGGCACCCTATCTGTGAGGACCTTAAATGCCTTGTGCTTTAGATTTTACATTGATTTTTTTTTTTTTAATTCACTGTTTCCTTCATCATTGATCCCATGTATCCATTCATATAGTAACATTTATTGAGGGTCTTCTCTGAGCCAGGAATTGTGCCTGGAAAACAAAACGGATTAAGACATGTCCTTTTGTCACAAGAAGCTCTCCGTTTTGTGGGGAATACAGATGAATAACTTAATTTCGTATAATACAGTGTGAGACGTTCAATGTTGGGGTGCTCTAGAAAGACAGAGGATCATGCTGACAGTGTCAGAGAAATCTTCCCTAAGGCTCTGAAGGAGCTGGCTGGGTAGGGGTCAGAAGTAAGACAGGGTGAGATGGAGGGGTGGCCATGACAGGGGGATACAGGGCAGAGGGCATTTGAGAAACTACCAGCCATTGTACTTGGCTAAGCAGGTTAATTTCAATAAGATGTGCAGGTTTTTATTGAGGATTTATAAATAAAGTGATAAGGGAGCAGTGAATGGAGGCTGATCCCTCATCACTTTACTTATATAAGGTAGGATTGGCCAAGGCGGGGCTGTGAAGTTAGAACAGGAAGTGACCTTTGAGCTGCTTTGGAGTATGAGGTGGGTTTCTCCAGGTGTTTAATTATTGGAAACTATTTCAGGAAATGGAATGCCACATGTAAAGTCATGCTAGGGTAAAAGAAGGCTTATGCACCATTTTAAAAAGTCAGTTGTCATATGAAATTGAATTATATCTGTATATATCATTATGCATACATGCTCTACTGCTATGGTAAGATTGTCTTTATTATACTGTTAAATAAAAGAAAGAAAAGCAACATGTAGGACAGATAAAACCCTAGTTGAACATTTATTTTAAGAAAAACTAACTTGAATCTTACTAGCAGTTATTTTCTGGAGGGTAAGGGTCATGTGCTCTTTTCTACTTTACATGTTTCTGTACTTTAATGTTTTAATAATAACTTGGTGTCACTTTTATAATTAGTATAAAAAAAAAAGATTCCCATTTTGGGGGAAAAAAAGTGCCCGAGATTGTTAACTTAGGAGATACCTGTGTACTATGATAATGGTTTTTAAGATTTAGTGTACTGAGTTAGATTCTACAGGTTTAAATTAGATTTATTAATTTTCATAATTTGGTAATTGTTGTCTAATCTCTCAGCATTCTAATGCTTACATATTATTTTCAGTAACTTTATATTAGGCAATATGGGTTCTTACATTAAATATTTTCCTATTATGTGCATATTTTAAATTTGATATATTTGCTGGCTCACAGAAGTTCTTTGGTTAAGAGTCTTTGAGAGAGAAGAGCGAAGTATTTATAAAACATGTTTCCTCTGGAGTTTGAATTAAAGCTCGAGAAGCCTTCTTTTTAAAGTTGGCTTGCATTTTTCCCCTGTAGTGAATTGCAGACAATTAAAAACCCACGAACTTACTACTGGGTGGAAGGAAGCCTATTCCATAGAAATCATCATGGCTATCAAAATTTTCCTAGAATGGTAAATATTTGACAGTCATATCGGTATGTTAAAAGTTGCCTTTCCTGTGACTCCTAATTAATTTTTGGAGGCAAATAATGTTTTTTCAAGAGGATTCATGTGAAAATCCTTTTTATTTTTGGTGTCCAGTTGATACTTTACCTGTAGAAATAAAATGATAATGCACTTGTTCGTTAGTCCTTACGTGCCGTCACCGAAATCCACAATGCTGTCCAGGGGGGATTTTGAAACTTGTTGGTGTCGAGGAAGCCTGATAATAAAAATCATCACTTAAAGACACATGTGTTTATGACAAGTCATGGTCGGTGTCCCTCCTGGTATCCATGACATCTTGGACCCTCTGGGGAAGCAGAAAGGCCACGCTGGAACACGGAGCCTTAGGGAAATGTCTTGGCCCGCAGTCCGTTGCTTCACTGAGCGCAAGTCCCCTTCCAGGCCAGCCCTCTCCCACCTTGACAACCCGTGTCTTACAGTGGGAGCGGGAGGAAGGTGCAGCTGTAAGTAGAGATGAGCCTCTTCGAGGCTACTTTCGTTCTTTTCTCAGAGGTCTTCTCTGGACCCTTGAGGTCTTGTGATACACGCCCCTATGTCACGAGAATTAGAAAGTTAAGTTGGTATTTGTGAATATGATAGCTTTCAAAAAACACTGTGAAGGAATTTCAAACCTTATGCTGTGACTTTTCCCTTCTTCTCTTTTAAAATGCTTGATTATTGACCCAGAAAGCAGCCCTTGAACTTAAAGTTGTTAAGTGGACTTCAGAAACAGCCAATGCATATATTAAGGGGCTTGTGACAGAATTTGCTCACGTTTTTTTGGGAGGGGGTGTTATTGTTATTACTATTACTATTTTATTGAGTCAAATGAGTAATTACAAAATTTGGTTATCTACAGGTCCCCCAAAATCTCATTACATTTAAAAGAGTAGAAATGCTACCATTATATGTACTTTGGTCACAATGCAGTACATTTAGAAATTAAAGTCCGTGATGAATATTGTTCTGTGTAAATCTTTTGTTACATCACTGCTTATTTTTGAGAGGTGATGGAGGATCGGTCTCTTAAGTGTGTCGCTGAGCCAAAAGGTAAAACAACTTTAGTGCTTAGCGATATATTACTGGCTTAGATGTGTTAAATGTTATTGGACGGCTTATTTTGGCTCTGGGCCCCATGAAGACCTCCCAGTTGGATCACCTGAAAATTGCACAGCTTGTACTGTTGGACACAGGAAATTTGAACAAAGCTTAACCCCTCTCTTCTAGGATTCCACCCACCTCACCTCCACCCCCCACCCCCGCAGTGGAGTAAAATGGCAGAAATTCATTAAATGGCCCAAACTGTGAACTTTTATCAAAACAAGTAATTGACACACAGTTACATGAAACAGAGGGCACTTAGTATATACATTGATACTGAGACACTTACAGAGGGGAAAGCAGTCAGGTTTAGAAGTCAGCCCCTCTTTGTTATGCCTACTAGCTCTGCCATTTACTAGCTTTCTGACACCAGATGTGACTTATATTTGATGTGTCCATAAGTGAACTTCATACCTCTTCTTGGCAAACCTGGACCTTTCCCTGTGCTCCTATTTTAGTGAATGACAGACAGCCCCTGTATCTAAGGAGCCCATGCCTAAAACTAGCATATCATTTTTGTCTACTAATTTCTCCTTCATTTACCTCTCCCCCTCCATTCTTGAAGTACAATGACATATACATTTTATTACTTCTACTTTAAAAGTAATTCACATCTATTTCTATCTCTGCATTCCACTGCCACTCCTTACTTTAGACCACTATCATCCATCACCTGGTCTTTTGTAATAGCCTCTTATCCAGTTTCAAATCCTCCATCCCATTCTCCACACTTGAAGCCAGACTATTGCAGTCTGGGATTTTCTGGATTAACATTTTCAAACTTAAGTATATATGGGCTACATTGCTTGTTTTATTTGTTTTGCTGTCCACCCAGTCCCCCACCCCCGCCCAAAGAATGTAATCCAGCTTTGAGCATATAGAGATTAAAAAGTACATAAAGTAGATGATTTCAGATGGTGTGTTACTGTGTGTGTGATTTTGCCCATGTCATCTCCTGAAGAAGTTACTTGTGTACTTTACTTGATTGATTTTCAGGGTTGCTGATGTCTAAATAAGTAGGGTTGTTTACCATTTTAAAGTAGATAACTGTGTTAAAATTACAGTCAGTGGAGCAATACCAAATAATCTCAACCACTACCGATAATGCTTAGTGATTTCTGGTTGGCAAATTAATAAATTTAAATAATAGTATTTATATAGCTCTAATATGTTGCAGTAATTTCGACAGCAAAGAAAATCAATAAAAACTATGTTGACTAATGCCATCTGGTTTGGGGCAAAATAAACTTTAGTTTCACAAGTATGTATTGAGAAATCATTATGCAGGAAGGACGATGAATAAAATATGGGTCCTAATTACTCTCCAGGGATTTATAGTCTAACAGGAGAACCACAGTAAATTTTACTAAATAATATAGGGTAAAGACTGAACTAACATAAGAGAAATAGATGGACACTGCAAGATTTTAAAAGAGTGAGGAAGAGTTATTTCTGGAGAAAGAACTACAGGTGGAATTAAATGTAGTCCTTAAGTATAAATTCAGGATGTTAACAAGCAGAGATCAGGGGGAAAGACAGAGTAACTCTTGGGCCAGAATGATTTAATTATGGGGAATGGTAGTTTGTAGCATTCGTTGGAATGGTGATGACTAGCGTGGAAAGCCTTCAAGTGCTGTACTTGCACATTAGATTTTTATATGGCCTAGGGAGCCCTGAAAGATTTGTGACAGATACAAATAAACAAGTAGAATATATAGTAGGAAATATTCTGCATTATAAAAGATCTTACTTTTTTTTTTTTGAGTCCTCAACATTTAGGAATGATTGATTTAAACACAAGTTGGAATGACTTTTATTCCCTAGAAATTCAAGTTCTCATGTAAAAGTGATTGTTATCGTTAGAGGTTATCAGAGGTGATAACAAGGTGATATCACCTTGTTATCAGAGGTGATTATCAGAATCATGAAAATTATTGTCAGTAATCCAAAGCTTGACTCAGTTACTAACGATCCTGAGAAACGTTCTGTTACCAAAGAGGCTGCTCCATTTCATATGAATGCCATGGTCCCAAGTCTGTTGTTAGGTTTACTACTGTTTGGAGTTTTGCATTTATGACATTGGCTTAATTCAAATGAGATCAGTATTCTGAATACCAACTAAGAGGTGGATTTATTTAATTAATCATTGTGTTAGTGGTTAAATTATTGGGACCTAAAATGGCTCGTAAAGCTAGTGAAAGTAGTGATCTGGTCTTTTCCTTTCAAGAGAAGGAGATAGGTAAAACAAACCTCGTTTATTTTCTTTTCATTCTTGCCGTTGGGCAGGAATTAGGTGAATGTGGAGGTGATGAACCAAATGTGTTTCCTGACAGTTTAATTCTTTCTCTCCAGTAAGGTCTAGAAAGAGAATATGGGGTGACGTTTTCCAGAGGGATGTTATGTCCAACCTTACATTTGGGTGCTAGAAGAACATGCTAGAACTTCTATTTTAATGTTTGTATGTAGCGTATGGTTTCTGCGTCTCAGGCACTGTTCTAAGGGCCTTACATGTGTTAACTTTTCACGTGTTGATCTTTACAGTTTTAGGAGGAAGGAATGATTATCTCCTGTTCACTTATGAAAAACTAAAAAACAGAGACGTGAAGTAACTTGCTAAATGTTAGTACACAGTAACAGGCATTTGAACCCCAGACGTCTGGCTCCAGAGCCCATGCTCGTGTTCAAGAGATTAAGCTTTATTAGTGTTTGTTACACAGGTTAGCACTCGTACTATTACCCGGCACATGTGAGTCCAGGACAGTTGTGTGCACAGTGAGACAGGATGCTGGAGGAGAAGAGGGGATTCTCCGAGGCAGAAGCTCCCAAGTTTTAATCGCTCACTTGCTTTCAGTAATTGGGGCAGATAGTTGTGTATGTGCCTGCGTATGGATTCTTGGATTGCATCTACTAGTTTTAGTTCACTTACCTTTTTCAGTGGACAAAGATTGTTGCAAGAGAGACTGCGACTTCAGGGCCACTGTAGATGCAGTCGAAATGAGCAGGAAAACGGCAGAGCCGCTCCGTCCGCAGGCTCGGCACCGGGACAGGGGGAGAGCAGCTCCCGTCCAGATGGGCGCAAGAAGAACAGTCTTTTCAAATTGGGACTGTTTTTTTACATCCAGTATCGTTAATGATGAATCTCTTGACCTAAGTAAGGATCGAAATATTATTACCCAATGGTAGATCAGGTGTAGCATTTTAAAATAAATGTATACATACATATATATGCACACACACTCACATCCATTTTATGTGCATATAAACTGTAGTGCAGGGGCCAGGGATCCTTCTTGGCTGCCTAACTTAAGATCTGGATGTGATCTTAACATTGGACGTGATAGTCTGTGGGGAACACTTAGTCGCCGTGGACTGCACCGGTGGACCTGCTTCCTTTCACCTCCTTCCTTTCTCGCAATTTATTAGCTCTTCATTAAACTTGAGACATATACTGTATGCAAACAAAGGATTTTTTATTTCTTTATATCCTCTCATTTCTCACATCCTACTTCAGACCTACCTCTACAGAAATGAATTACATTGTTTATGTATTACAGTACCTCCTTATTTTAGTCTTTGTCAGATGCCTTTTTAATCATTTTTAATAAACGCGTAGATTTTATATGGCGCTCAATTACAAGATGTTAGACAGTTAGGACCATGTACCCAAAATACGCCTCCCTCCATCTGTGCCTGCGTGGTATACTTTAGGGTTCGTTTTAATTAAATCTTGGGTAGCGATTGGTACATTTTGGACATTGATTTTGGTTGGTACTCATCAGTCACTCGCAGCGCATGAAATGCTGCTTCCTGTTGGGAGCTAGTGCGGCTCTCGTCTGTGGCTGAGGCACACGGGGGGTGAGTCCGGGTCCCTGCCCTCAGAGAGTGCCACCTCCATCCCCTCTTAAGGGAGGGAAGGCAGGCAGGTGATTGCTAGGCCTAGAAAAGACCGTGATGTTTGAGGCTCTTAAAACGTTTTGATAAATGACTGCTTCATCGTTTTTTTGTCTGGGGCAGTGCGCCCCCCAGTGGCCACTCCCTGCGTTCATGACCTGTATCGTGCGTGCCCTTCCCTTGAGTCTGTCCTGACCCTGCAGCTCCCTTTAACTGACAAGATGTGAACTTCCAGGCTGGAGCTTTAAGGAAGCCTGACAGCTTCTGCTTTTCTGACCTTGGAAGACATATACCATGCAAAGGTCCTACCACCCCGAGGCCACCATGGGAGGTGGAAGCTTGGGATACCCAGGAGGAGGAGAATCAAACCAATAAGAACTGAGGTCCCCATCTGACAGCCACCACCAACTTAAGAGACATGGGAATAAGCCGTCTTGGAAGTGGGTCCTCCAGCTGCAGTTGGTCTGGCTGTTGCCACATAGAACTCCCCCCAGGGCTCAGATTGCTGAACTGTGAGCAAATAAATAAAACGGTGGTTGTTCAAGGCCATTACATTTTGGGTTAGTTTGTTATGCAACAGTAGATGCCCAAGATGTCATTAAAGCATAACCTAGTCCCTCATTTTCTAATTACCAAGGCAGGTGCGGCTGTGTGTATGTCGGCTGGACCGGGGTTTTAGGGTCAGGTGGGAGGACGCTGAGGGGGAGAAGGGACTGTAATGGACCAAAGGAAGCTGCTTTTAGCGCATATGAGATTTATCCCAGACTGTTCTGCCGATGAAATAGTGAAGTACATTTAAGAAAAATAACTAATGTACAAGGAGCGTTAAGTAGTTCATGTTATAGTCAGAAAAGATACCGTAGCGCTTTTGAGCATTTTTGCCATAGTGAACAGGAGGGACTCTACCATTGAGAGGACTTTATGTTTTGAAATTCCTTTCCTTTTGTGCCAAAGAGTGTTTTCACTTTATGTCACTGCTGATACAGCCGTGGCCTTTTTAAAATAAAGCAACGATAGGCAGAAGACTAGGTTCCTGGACCCAGAATTTATTAACCTGTTCTTTTGCTTTTGTTGATCCAGTACAAGTTTTCTTTTTCTGAGTATTACTGTGTGTATTAAGACTGACGACCGGGGTTAAGATGTGAAGATTCCACAGTTGAGTAAAACATATTTCCTCTTCCAAGGAGTACAACCTGAAAGGAAATGTTTTAAACCGTAGTTTGGTAAGTGGAAGAAAAGAAGGCAGGAGGAGAGGGAGTGTGGGGGACTAAGAGGGTCGAGGTGCCTGGAGGAGCCGCCCAGGCCTGCCAGACTCTGCTGAGCCCGGGAAAGGCTGGTTGTGTTGCGTTTGTCCTTTACAAAGAAAAACTGAAAGCCCCTTAGACCCCAGATTAAGTCCAAGCCCTTAGCCTGGATGGATGACTCTGCCCCTTACTTCCCCACCCTGGCTGCTCTGCTCCATCAGGCTGGCCGTCTTCTTATTTCAGAGAAGGTCCGTAGTGCCTGAGGGCTTTTGCACTTGCTACTCACAGTGCAGGAAAGTCTCTGTTTCCAGATCCTTGCATAGGGTGCAGCTGAGCTGACCATCACAGGCCAGCCTGGTCTGACGTTGCCCAGCCCTCCATGACTACCCACGCTCTCAGTAGTTGGCTTCTGCCCACCTCCACAGACGCTTAGCAGTAATTAACAGACGCTGTGTCTGCGCTTCTGTTTTTCTTGTTTGTCATCCGGCTCTTCTGTGAGCATATGGGGCTCAGTACGGACGCGGCCATTGCTTGTTTCGGTTCTTCACCCAGCACCTAGAACATGTCTGCATTTCACCAGTGTTGTAGCGAGAATAACACTTCCTGAGGGCTGGACACTGATGTCAGTACCTGTGTTGTTGATTTTGTCAATATTTTAAGAAACAAAGCAAAGTGGGTTTTGTTGCCCTTCCTCCTGCAGATTAGGAGGAGAGGTAGGGGGTGCGGCTCTGAGCAGATTTCAGTAGAGGCTGTTTTCCTCTCCCCCACTAGCCAGGGCAGGTGGTCTCAGGATTCTTCCTTGATCTTGCCTGTGAGCACTTGGGGGTTGGGGGTGGTGGTGGTGGTGAGTTCCTGCAGGAAAAACCTTTGAGAAGGTATCAAGTTTCTTAATTCTGGGCTTTTGGTCTTCTCTGCTCTCATGCTCGTCCCCCGTCCAAAGAGACAGGTGCTTGAGTCTTATCTCTCCCCGCAGGTGTCTGTACTCTCTCCAGCTGTGTGGTTAGTGTTTGCCTTGGCACTTCAGCATTAGTTTGTATTCTGTTCCGTTTTCTTCCTGTTTTAAGGGTGAGACTGACGTTCTTTACAAGCTCTACATCTGAGCTGAAATGGGTAGTTCTTGGAACACGGTAATTTTGAGAAGCTGCAATGAGTCCAGAATGGCTAAAGTCAAAAGCAGGAGAGTGGTGAGGCCGGGGAGGTGAGCAAGGGCGGTGCTGGAGAGGGCCTTGCACGGCAGTTCCGGGGCATGAGGACTCCTCGAAGGGGAGTCGGACAGTCCTGTTTGCAACAGAGATGTAACAAGGTCCCCTTTGGGTTAAGACCTCTCTGCTGATCCAGGGAGATAGAAGTGGATGCAGAGATGGAATTCTGCAGTGGGCAAGGTGAGGGGTGGTGATGGCGGGACTAGTGGTTGTGGTGAGGCTACAGGAAAGTGGGCAGGTTTAAGAGAGCTCTAGGAGGTAACATTGTTACGATACAATTCACTGATTCACTGGACATTGACTGAATGCCCTCGCCGCACAGGTGTTGGATCAGTGACTGCAAAAGGCCTCGTCACTGCCCTTATGGAATGAGTGTCAGGTTTCTGGCTTGAGCTGCTGCATGGACGGTAGTGCCATTTGCTGGGAAGAATAACGTATCTGCTGCTGCTACGTTGGCAGAGATTACAAGTTCAGTTTTAGTGTTGAGCAAGAGGTGGATAAAGCATCCCTTTGTTGGACTAATCAACTGTTTGGTGAGCACCCAATTAAGGGAAACGCTTTAATGGAGACAGTGACGTGTCCTTGATTGAGGCTTAGTTGTTTATGAAATGACAGCTTAACTTTAATTGTCCCCGTGGAACAGTGTCATGTCACAAATGTAGTTTAGATCAATTAAAGCGAGTTCTTCCTTGATCTTTACTGGGGAAGAACATCATTATTGGATCTTATCCGTTATGTGGTAAAGCTCAAATATACTGTATGTTGGTTTACCATCTTCATAATCATTTGAAAAGTTTCCTATTTACAGTTGTCACATTTGTAATACGATAGTATATTTGTCATATAATAATTGGCACCTGGAGAAGAATCACTGGTCTTGGAAATAACACTTTTACCTTTGATTCAAATCTGCACACAAATGAAATCATGAGTAAGAATGAAGGCTGAAATGTATTAGGTTCTTACTGTCTGTCTTGCCAATGCCCTCATCAAATAGAAAACAAATCCTGGCTTAAGGAAGGACAGACTTTGTATTTGGAAGGGTTTCTGGAAGATCAGGGAAAGGGGCTGCTGTTGCGATAGGGAGAACTCTGAGCCTGAGGCCTGTCGGTGTCTCAGAGGTCAGACCACGGAGAGAGAGTGGACGAGGCCGGGAAGGTGCAGGGACGTGGGTGGAGGACAGGACGGGGGGCAGGAAGGGACAGGCGGCAGACAGCGTCTCGCCCAAGGCTGGTCCCTGGGAGCAGAGGGCCTGTCGCAGAGGCCTGTGCCAGCCCAGGTTGCCTGTGTGAGGAAAGGACAGAAGCTTAACTGGAGTTTGATCACGTCAGGTTAAGGGACGTTCTCTGACTGATCAGTGGACAAAAAGAACAGCTAATCTTTTATGGCGCAGAGAAAGGAGGGTCTGTGTCCGGCCTAGAGAAGCAAGGGGGTCGCCCGCGTCTGGGGAAGAGTAGTTCTCTGCGGTGAGCCGTTCGCAGGAGTGCAGAGGGTGTGTGGGCTCAGGTGACTTTCAGCAGGTCCCAGCCCTCAGCGCTGGAGGTGCTACCTCTTCGTCTTCTTGATGCCCCTTCAGCTTAATGACCCCTGTGAACCTCAGCCATGGTAGACTCGGTGGGGCTGAGGACACTGCTGGGGTCACACCGCGGGCGAGAGGGAGCCCTCGACGCGCCTCAGAGGTCGGGAGCAGGTGGCCGGACCCTCGGTGGGTCGTAGAACTCGGCAGGTCGGAGGGCTGTGCTGCTCAGCTGCTCATTTAAAGTCTGAACCGTGCTCAGCCCGTAGGCCCTGTCGCAGGTACAGGCCGTGGTGGGCTTCAGGGGTGCGTGTGTGTGGGGGGGTATCTTCTAGAACCCCTGGAGGAATTGAACTTGTGATCTGAGGGAGACAGCAGCAAGGGCTCCGAGCCGAAGAAGCAGAGTAAGCAACAGGTCTGTAGCTCCTCCTTTCAGCCAGCAGGGCTTCTGAACAGGCACGACTGACGTTTTACACAGGCCCCTTCCTCGCTGTGAAGGGCGGCCCCATCCACGCTGACGTGTGACTGCTAGGCCTTTGACCACTAATGCAGTGGTGGCCCACAGTCATTGTCACCAGGTACTCTGGCCATCTCCAAACGCCTGCCGGGGAGGCGACGCAGCCTGGGTGGAGACCCCCGTCAGGCAGCCAAGCCCATCGCCGTTGTGTGGCTCAGCTGTGCAGACGGTCAGCATCCACATGCCTGGTCCTACCTCACACCCCGACTCCCAGACAGAGCTCAGCCCCTCGACCCACCTGGGTGGCCTGGGTGCGGCGGCCGTGTTGTTCCAGGTGGTGGCTTCTCGGCAGCCTTGTACACGTACAAGGTGGGCATTGTTCACCCCAATTTATGTATGTTCACGATAGTTAAATTCATCCATTCATTACTTGCTGATTTGTCAGCACAGAGAGTGCACGGCCTGTCGACTGCTCTACTAGGTGATTTTTGTGCATTTTCGTATTAATTCATACATCAGGCGCCCACAGTAAGCGGTTGACCCCTGTGTTGTGGATGAGGCGTCTGCAGTTCACGGGGGCAGCTTGACCAGCGCGATGCAGCTGATGCGCCGTGTGTGGTGACAAAGGAGAGCAGAAGTGCTTCCGATGGTCACAATGCGCGTGTGTGTACTTTTTGTGAGCAAAAGACTCATAGAAGTTAAATGGAGAAAGAAAACTGCAGATAAAATGCTCTTCCTTCTTATATGGAATCTCGTGGTCTTATGTTTTATCAAGTGACTTTGAGTAAATCATATCATTCTGTGGACTTCAGTTTCCTCAGTATGAAATTAGAGGTTTGGACTGGATGTTTTCTAAGGTCTCTTAATTTTTATTAATTGGGAGATATTTAACTGTTACAGACGTGATATAAATATGGTTGTTTGAATACAAATTAATTTTTATGCTATCCTTGACACCCGCTAAAATGAATATAAATGAATTAAAAAGGCACTGGTCTATGAAGATAAGAATGGGAGTGTGAGACAACAATGGACAAACGATGTTAGTAAAATTCGGTGCTGCACTGTGTTTACGATAGCCAGGACGTGGAAGCAACCTGAGTGTCCACTGACAGATGGATGGATAAAGGAGATGGGGCACATACATACAGTGGAATATTAGCCACAAAAAGAAACGAAATCGAGCTATTTGTAGTGAGGTGGATGGACCTAGAGTCTGTCATACAGAGTGATGTAAGTCAGAAAGAGAGAGACAAATACCGTATGCTAACACATATATATGGAATCTAAAAAACAAACAGAAAAGGTTCTGAAGAACCTAGGGGCAGGACAGGAATAGAGATGCAGATGTAGAGAACGGACTTGAGGACACAGGGAGGGGGAAGGGTAAGCTGGGACAAAGTGAGAGAGTGACATGGACATATATACACTACCAAATGTAAAATAGATAGCTAGTGGGAAGCAGCCGCATAGCCCAGGGAGATCAGCTCGGTGCTTTGTGTCCACCTAGAGGGGTGGGAGGGAGACGCAAGAGGGAGGAGATATGGGAACATATGTATATGTATAACTGATTCACTTTGTTATAAAGCAGAAACTAACACACCATTGTAAAGCAATTATACTGCAATAAAGGTGTTTAAAAAAAAGAAAAAAAAATTTTGGTGGCTGCAAAATACATGGATAAATGGTAATGACTTTCTCTGGTAAAGGCCAGAGAAAGCAGAATCCTGAGCTTGCAGGGCAAGAGAAAGCCAACCAGAAACATGCCTGTTAGTGTGGGAAAACCTCAGGAAGACTCGGGAATTGTAGATACCAGTTAGCTGCACGTGAATTTATGGGGTGGAACCGACAAGAGGGAACTTGGTGGAAAGTGTGCATGGAAGTAGTTAGACCCCTGGATCCTCTCTCCAGCTGAGAAAACCAGGCGTTTGCCCTTCTTAACCTAGCAACAGACGAGAGATTTCCTGAAGAGCTTGAATAAGAGAAACTTTAGGTTCTAAGACCCAGATGGATACAGCTGAGGGCTGCAGTGAGATGCCACACTGAAAATGTGGGAATTATTTCCTTTAAATAGAGGTGTGTGTGCTTCATAATGGGATTCTTCGTATTCTGGCAGCCAGGCTTATGTACCTCCTCCTGGGAAGTTGGGGAATTCCTATTCAGGGAAATGCCTAGCACAAGGAAAAAGAAATACAGATATTGATATTTGAGTAGCTTTGGGTGAAAAAAGTGGGCTGCTGTGTCGCAGTGAATTGTTATGTCCAGTTGTCAGATTGCATGTATGAAAGCAGAACATCCAGGTAGCCTGTTTGAGCCTCAATTTAGAATTTTTAGAAACAAATAGCAGAGGATTACCAGTCATGTGAGGAAAGGCCATAGTGTAGCAAGAAACAGATTCTGAGAACGTGGAGGGTAAGGGGAATCTGTGGAAAGTAGCAGACTCTGTGAGCTCCACGGCGTCGGGGAGGGGACAGCTACCGCCTTTGACGCCTCAGGAGGATAAGAATTTGTATTACTTCCATGAAATGTCTCCAAAGTGCCATAAGGAAGGGACAGATATAAGAAAATGCTGTTAGTAGTGAAACATGTGGTAGCAGAAATGAGAGAATCAGTAGATATGTAGGAAACGTAATTAAATCTCCCAGAAAGTAAGACAGAGGGAGGTGAAGGAGGGAGGAAAAATGAGAGAAACTTAGAGATCCAACTCAGGAGGCTCAATATCCGATAGTAGGATTTCCAGAAAGATAAAGCAGAGAAAACGGGGAACAAGAATGAGGGAGGGTGGGTTGAGACATTGATTCCCCGCCCCCGCCCCCGCACCTTGTAGTAGTATTTGATATTGTAAACTCTGTAGACCTCACTTTTATATTTTTAAAAGTAATTTACTTAAATTTAAATTTTAAAAAGCAAAAAAAGGATGACATGTAAAGGTTAAAAATAGACAATTTAGTTTTGTTGAAGACCAATAAAATGGAAAGTGGGCAAGGAAAAAATACCATTTTGACTTTTTAAAAGTACATATTTCAGGAAAATTACTTTAATTACCATAGTTAGAGACACGAGGAACGATTTTGTCTTAAAAACAGCAACGGCACAGCAGTGGCATGGCTCATGGAAGGTGGCTGATATCACAGCAGCAACTACGTGAGTTTGTGATCAAGAATCCTGCCAAAGAGAACAGTTTCTCTCGTGGTAAATAGGGCTGACTTTCTATTTGGAAGCAAGAAGAATTCATAATTATTGTAAGGCTTTTAGAAGTTGTGTGAAATTCCTATCAATAATTATTTCATTCAGTTGTATGTATTCATTCTCTTTTAATGTGCTAAGCATTGTTTAAATGATTTGTTTATGTTGACCCATTTAATCCTCAAAATACCCTGCAAGGGGAGGTCCTATTGCCGTTCATCATTCCCACTTTACAGATGAGGAAACCAAGGCCTAGTGACCCCGAGCCCAGGGTCACTCAGCAGGAAAATGGAAAAGCCAGGTTTTACAACCATGGCAGTCTATCCTCAGAGTCCGTAGCACCCTTAATTAATTCACTGGTACTCTGCATGCTGAATAAAGAGCCCTCCGCATCTCGGCTAAATAGATAGGTGGGTTTTGTCATAAAGCTTTGGTCAGCCACTGAAGGCGTAGCACTCATCTCGGCTAAATAGATAGGTGGATTTTGTCATAAAGCTTTGGTCAGCCACTGAAGGCGTAGCACTCATCTAGGCCAGTGCACTCAGTGGTTGATTAACCGAGGCTTAAGTGCTGACCAGGTAGAAGAACCCAGACACTCCATGGTGACCAGTTTAGTGCACATTACAGGACACTTGGTGTCGTTTTTCCTCACCAACAGTCTAATTCCAGCACTGTTCGTGGTTGATATTGAATGCGTGCTGAAATTGTCAGGATGGCGACTAAGGAATTCTGGGAATTAACTTCATTTATTGATACAATTTGTAAAATACAGCCATCACTGAAGTGATTTGGTAGAAAGAAATACATCCTTTGTTTGTTTGTTTGTTTTAGCCCTGTTTTATGTGGTTTGTGGGAAACATTATAGGGTGATGCATGTAGCAGTAACTTCAATACTTGTCGTTAGTCAATGATGTTTAGCATACTGACTGCAGTGTTTCCTAAAATTCAAGAAATAAATTATTTTCCTCAGATATGAATGTTACAAATTTGTTCTTTTGTTTCTCCTAGTTCAACTTTGTGGGAAAACTTTTGGGGCCACGTGGCAATTCTCTGAAGCGCTTGCAAGAAGAAACCTTGACAAAAATGTCCATCCTTGGAAAAGGCTCCATGAGAGACAAGGCAAAGGTAATACTTATTATAAACAGTGGCTACTTTTTTAGTCAAGTTATATAATGTACTTTTAGATCATCCGTACATGTTATATAAAAGCTAACTAGGACCTCAAATGAAATTATGTGGAAATGCTGTATAGAGTGATATATTTGTGGTACTATTTAGAAAATTCGGTCACTCTGGCCAGTTTCAGAATATGTAGTATCTTAAACCAAATCTGTAACTATTATTTTTATTTATAGAGTGAAATTGTAGCACCTGTGCTTTTGATTCTAGAAGCAATACCTTCTAGAAAGTACAGTGGTATTGAAATTATCATGAAGAGAAATGAAAGTTATCTATAGTCTCACCATTACTATTTGCATTTTAGATGAGTTCTTTCAGGTCTTTTTTTCTATGCCTGTGTTTCATATTGTTGACTTTGTAAAGTATATGCTTTTATTTGCCCTTTTTGCCTTTCTTTTGATATCCTATGCATTTTACCAAGTTAAAATTGATGGTAAATGTTTTAATAATTGCTTCCAATTCTAACACATAGTTGTTCTTCGTGCATGTATTCACATAACTGCCTCCTCTTCTAAATAAGCTACAATTACTGAGTTATTTTTATTGATCACTTGATTAAATATACCAATTCTGAAAGAAATTTTCACATTTCATAATGTGCTGTCGCTTATGTTGTTCTATTATTACTTTGTTGTTCTCTCATTATTAAAAAGATTTACGTTACAGAGAACAAAATCCACGTTGAGTGATCACTTTTCATGAAATGATTGTCAGACAAAAGTTATTTAGACAAAATCCAGCCTCCTCACAAAAAGTCCATTTAACAGTAGCTTTTATAATGAAAAAAAAAAAGCCACCATTTGTTTATTGAGCAGCCACTGTGAGTCACGTACTCTGTGAGACATTTTACATGCATTACTCCATGTTATCCTTGGAAAAATGGTGACAGATACATAATATTTTCCTTATTTTATGTAAGAAAAGTGAGATTCAGAGAAACTAAATATATTATTGGGTTAATCAGGGAAGTTCATTATATTATTTGATTAAAACATGGCTATATGTCAGACTCATATGGGATGTTGTTTAAAAATACAGAGACCCGGACTTCCCTGGTGGTCCAGTGGTTAAGATTCTGTGCTTCCACTGCAGGGGGCATGGGTTCGATCCCTGGTCGGGGAACTAAGATCCCGCAAGCTGCCCAGTGTGGCCAAAAAATATATATATATGTATGTATGTGTGTGTGTGTGTGTGTGTGTGTGTGTGTGTGTGTGGAGAGAGAGAGAGAGTGAGTGAGTGAGTCCCATGCACCAACCTGTTTAGGGTGAAACCTCAAAATGAATTTCCAGTAGGTGTTTAAGAGTCTAATGCATGGCCAGGTTAGGTTGACTGCTCACTAAACACCACTGTCTCAAATGATGTTACTCTGATTCCCTGACTCATCTCTTCTGGCAGTAGGAGCAAGTGGAACTGTATATTGGTCAGTTGGTCAGAAATTATGTGTATCTTGTTGGAAAGTATCCCATCCTTGCTGATATCTTAATTAAGTTTTCAGGAAGGCCATCTGGTAATGAGGTCGATGATATGACCAGTGAAGCCCATAGACTTTGTGCTGCTCTTGTTTGTTATTAAGGGAGTTCCTTGGTGAGAAGCAACATTTTGTGCTCTGGCGGCAGTGATCAGGGCCCCCAAAGATCCTTTTACAGGTAGAAGGGAAGCAGGGAAGGCAAGTCTTTAACCAGATTATATGTCCAAAAATAGCAGGTGCCTGGCTGTGCGTTTAACGAAAGGGATCCTAAATAGCATAGCAGGGCTGGGTGGTCCTCCCAGACCATATTGCTATTTTAAGGGCTGGTGGTGGTTCTCTGCTGCTGGCGTATTAGACAGTCAGCAGTGGCAGTAGCCTGGAATCCTTTTTGAGGGGAATCCGTGTTGTGGAGTAATGCATAACCGCTCTCCCTGTGAGGGTGGGATGAACTGGGAGATTGGGATTGACGTATACCCTCTACTACATATAAAATAGATAACTAATGAGAACCTACTGTAGAGCACAGGGAACTCTACTCAGTGCTCTGTGGTGACCTAAATGGGAAGGAAACCTAAAAAAGAGAGGATATATGTATACATATAACTGATTCACTTTGCTGTACAGCAGAAACTAACAACATTGTGAAGCAAGTGTACCCCAATAAAAATTAAAACAAACAGAAACAAGACCTCTTTCCCTGTCACCATAGGTACTTTGTTCATGAGTCCTTTGAGTAGCATTGAGGTGGCTGGGGAATGAGGTGCTTCGACATCTGCTACAGTGGGTCCCCTTGGCTGCCTGGTCACTGAGTGCATACTCTGCCTCACATGGCGCTCCCTGTTCTTACACACTTGGGCCTCTTCCCAGACCACTTATCACCCCTTCACTCATCCTCTCATTTCTTTGTCCTTGACCACATGGGTCAGCAAGTCAACGGGGGATTCTGCAAGTGGCTGATCATTTACGTTCCATCAAGACACCTAGAAACTGAGGAAGTAGCGTAGTCCATTGGGCCCACGGTCAACGGCCTAGGAGCAGAAGCCCTTCACCTCTCGGCCCCTAAACCCCACTTCCATCGGCGGCCTTCAGTGGGGCAGCATTTGCTCAGAGCCTAGTCTGTGAATCCTCAAACTGCATGAGTGTTTCTTCATCTCAGTGTGCAGTCATTCTAGTAAAAGGTCCCAGATCCTCACTGGGAGGACTGGGAGGAAGCATCCAGTGCATACACACCAGGGGACGTTACAGTTACTATACTCACGCAGCCTTCTCCTCTAGATTTAGCTTAGCTCTTTTGTTCTCTGCATCTCTGGGGCAAGCAGGGATCTGATCTTAGGCCAGGAGGTGATAAAGGGTAGCAGTAGTAAAGCATGAGAATTGTCATCTCCTTTCAAGGAACTACCTTGGCTGTTCGAGACAGGCTTCTGCCAGCGTGGAAGGCTCAGTGGGACTTTAGCGTTCGTATACTCAGAGTTATTTGAATCTTTCCAAATGTTGCCAGTCCAGCTCTCAGATTTTCACTGTCCTCCGGACACCGTCCTAAGTCTCCCATAGCGATGACCAGGCAGCGTGCTGGTCGTTAGCACACGCCTGAACTCTGCCTGGTCTGTTGACCCCATCAGCCTGTGGCCATAATAAGCAGTAGAATCTTCCGGGATGCTTCTGGCTCTGTGGGTCTTGGACTGATAATGCCGCGTGCGGAGTCTGTCGTGTCCTTCTTTAAGTTCTTCAGTACAGTAGGAACGGCCCCTTTCACCCCACCCGGCCCACCGTGTCTCCTTCTCGCCTGTCATGCTGTGCCAGGTGGTCCATCAGTTACACCTTCAAAAGCATTTCACTGACAGTAACCACAGGTGATAATTTAAGTAGACAGGTGTCCCATCTGCTGTATCGTAATCAGATCCTCACTGCCTGAACTCTTGAATACTGATTTCAGTTGATCCTTTTTACTAATTTTTAGTCTACAGAAAGTTCTCAGTTAACAGTGTTTGTTTCTAAAGAGATTTCCATTCCTTAGTATTAAAATCTCATCCTTTTAGATTTTCAGAGTGTTCACCATTTAAATTCTAATGTGAACATAATCCATTTTCTTCTTGTATTTGCTGCATTGATGATATTATAGGAGTCATTACTGACAGGTACCAGGTGCTTACGTAGCATAATCACTATAATGCAGCGGACTGTGGAGCCTTCAGTTTGTGCCACACACGCTAGACATTTTGCCCACCTCATCTACACTATAGAATAATAGAATAATTAATACCGTTGTTATGTAATGATAGTTGTCATTACTATATCATTTGAGGGCTTATTACGTGGTAGGCATAATTCTAAAGACTTCCTGTGTCTTCCGAATTACTCCAATTCCTTTATTACTAATAACCCCTAATGACTGTTTATTTGACCTTTATTACTACAACAACCCTTTGAGCAGTAGGTACTACTACAACAACTCTTTGAGCAGTAGGTACTACACTATTATTATCCATTTTAAAATCACCTCTTCAAGATGGGGATAAAGTAACGTCACCAGTCATTGGATTTGGGGTTTGAAAGCAGCACTTCAAACATAGTCTGTGTTCTTCCCCAAACACTGCATTGCCTCTCATCATTAACCCAAGAAGTAACCCATTCATAACTGCTCAGTCTATGGAGCTGCGTGACAGCTGTGGTTATGGTAAGAAGGCCTTCCTGTTCCAGCTTAGGTTTGTAATAGCAATGAGAATGTTTGCCTATGAATCAACAATTACAATCTCTCATTAAAAGCATTAGTTTGGTGCCATATTAGAAAAAGATAAGAAGTGTTCATTTCAGTAGTTCATGCTTTCAAAGATGAACTACTGTGCATAGAATCCAGTTTCTAAAACTTCAGCTGTGAAAGGCAGAGTCAGAGCAAATGATTGAAAATGTTCCGATTAGAACAAGAACTAGTCCACCGTTGGCATGAAAGAATAGTCCTTTTCTTTTTTTTTTTTTTTTTAAATTTATTTCTTTTTGGCTGCGTTGGGTCTTCGTTGCTGCGCGTGGGCTTTCTCTAGCTGTGACGAGCGGGGTCTACTCTTGTTGCGGTGCGCGGGCTTCTCATTGCGGTGGCTTCTCTTACTGCGGAGCACGGGCTCTAGGCATGCAGGCTTCAGTAGTTGTGGCTTGCGGACTCTAGAGTGCCGGCTCAGTAGTTGTGGCGCATGGGCTTAGTTGCTCCGCGGCATGTGGGATCTTCCTGGACCAGGCCTCCAACCCGTGTCCCCTGCCTGCATTGGCAGGCGGATTCTTAACCACTGTGCCACCAGGGAAGTCCCAATAGTCCTTTTCATACTTGACAAATTTTGAAGGAAATGCGTAGGATATTGTGGTAGCTTATGTTTGCTTTCCCTTCAAAAATATTTTTCTTCTTTTCTTTCAGTTTCTGGCCCACTTTCCATAAATATGAAGGAAACTAGCCTTTACTGAGTGCCTGCCACGTAGAAGGCAGTGTCCTGGGCACTATATATACTGTCTCCTGGGCCAGGCCTTTACACAAGCTGCCTTTGTAGTCTTCTCAGTGGACCTACATTAATACACATGTGTTAACCCCAAATTGATTTTGCAGACTAAGTGTTGGATTACATATAACCTGTTCAAACTCACTCACACACCTGGTGAGCACCATGGCTAAAATTCAGGTTTATCCAACTCTAAATCCCCTGCCCTGTTCATGCTCTTTATTTTGATATGTCTTTTCTTTGTAAAAATTCAGATTAGTTAAGTGACAAAAGTTGAAGCCTTAAGGGGTGAAGTCAAGGGCCTGTGTGCCGCCTCATCCTCTTGGCTACTTTTGGAATCAACAGGTGCTGTGGCCAGGAATTCCTGGGTTCTCTCTCTTACGGGGTGGGTTTTTTGGGGAGGCTAGGAAGGTTTCCTGCTGTTTAGAAATCACTCTAGGTGTAGGTTCCTACTAATCTTAATCTCTGTGTCTGATTTTAATGTTGAGAACAAAGACTGTTAAAAGAACCCGATTCTGCAATTGCTACTCTAACAAAGGCTTGTTAGAAAAAGATAATGGAGCAAAGTTAGTGGTCCCTTAATGACCTGGGGTTTTTCCCCCCCTGAATTTCATTATATCCACCAAAATTTTTTTAAATGTTTCTCATAATCATATAAAATCCTATAACAAAATCTTTCATTTATTTTATTCATTGTTTTATTCTCAGATAGAGCATAGTGCCTGGCATGTAGAAATGGTTTTTTGTATGAATGAGCAAATGAACATAGAAATGAATAAATAATATTTACCTATTCATTCAAAAATATTTGTTGAGCATCTACTACCTACCAAGCACTTTTCTAGACAAGGAGCATGCAGCCCCAAACAAGACAATCATGGGTTCTGCTCCATGGTGATCACCTTAAGTGAGAAAAATTAGAAAATAGACGAGCAAAAAGTAAGGCATTTTAGATAGTGGTAAATGCTTTGTGACAGCTCAGGGGCCCACAGGGTAGCCAGTGAAGAAGTGAGCTTGGTTGCTTGGCCTGTCTGAGGAATACGAAGCGGTTCTCTGCAGCGCCTGGAGGGGTTGGGCCGGGTCGTCTGCAGAGCGCGTGGCCTTCGGGAGATGGCCGGAGGACTCCTGGGCCGGAGGCAGGACTTGAGACCCGTCCCACAGCAGCAGGAAGCCTTTGGGGTCTCCATAAAGGCCTGGGGACAGCAAGATCAGATTTACGTTTTAAACTTTCTTCCTTTAGGTGGTGTTTGCTGTTGGGTGAACCTCTTGTGATAACCACATGCCAGATAAGCTCGGGTAGTTTTCCTTTTCTTTTTCTCTTCTTACAGTGACACCCTTTTAAACATGATTTTTCTTTTTTCAGGAAGAAGAGTTGAGGAAAAGTGGAGAAGCGAAGTACTTCCACCTCAATGATGATCTCCATGTTCTGATTGAAGTGTTTGCCCCGCCAGCAGAAGCCTATGCCCGCATGGGACATGCTCTGGAGGAAATCAAAAAGTTCCTCATTCCGGTCAGTACAGTTTTTCTTGATAGTTAATTTGTACTTTAAAGTCCTCCCTTTGTTTTAATCCTTGACAGTTCTTATCAGTAATTGTTATTTGCATAGCGCTTTGCCTGTTACAGTGTCCCTGTGAATTACTTGGCATCATTCCCTCTTTACCTGTGAGGCCAGGGATTTGTAAAGAGATTGGGTAATACTGCAAGAAAGTTGAAGAGCACAGTCACTGGTGTGCCTTTGGGGTCTCAGGCCCTGAGCCTTGCTGTGACACTCAGTCACTTCACAAATTCGTTGCTCTCGAGCGTGAGCTCGTTGGTGCGGTCCACGTGCCGAGCGCTGTGCTCAGTGTTGGTGTGTCGCGTGAGTAAGCGCAGCCCCACAGGAGGCTTTTGAGGTTTAGGGGAGCGGAAGCACGTGGTTTCTGTGCAGCGTGAGGAGTGCTTGATGGTGCCGGAGCGCGGGCACAGAGAGGAAGGCACTGTGTGGGTGTTTATGTTTTTGTTAGCAGTTGATGGTCTTTTTTAATCCTTTTCAGACACGCTGACATTGCCGAGAATGTGATAATTTGAAGAGAATTTGTCCCTATTTCCATTACAAAAGTTAATTTCGGTCTTTTGTATAATTTGCATGTTCTAGATTTAAAAAACAAAAACTTGAACACATTGGTTCTTCAGACAGTTTATTTTAGAGAAACTGTCACATCTGCCAAACAGCTGTCTGGGATAAGACTGTGTTCAGCGATTCCCAGTGGTGTAGCAGATTGACTTACCTACTGTAGCATGTGTCATGATTATGTTATCTGTGAGGAAGACTCACATTTATAGGGAAAGGACGTTTTAAATCACGATTGTCTTGGAAAAGCCAGGGCATAAGACCGTATTAAGTGTTTTAACTTGGGAGCTTAACAGAGTTTTCAGTAGTTCCCTCAAGCCAGTGTGATGATCCTATTATTCATTTAGTTTAAAAACAGAGCTTTTGAGTGCTCTCTATTTGATAGACACATGTGGACTAATAAAAGACATGGCCCCTGCCCTTATGGAGTTTATATAATGGGAGAGACAGGTAAGAATCAGATATTTATATAAATGACTTTAAAATTGTAACTCTGACAAGACCAAGGAGAGATTTAATGTCCTTGTGGTCATTCATTGAGGACGAGGGAGTGCCAGCTTAGCCAAGTCGGACAGACTCTGTTCTCCAAAGGTAGCAGCAGCCGTCCTCCCACCCCATCACTTCTCACTCTTACACCAAGAGGTAGGCTCCAACTTCTTTCACCTTGAATCTGAGCTGGCCAGAAAACTCTTTGCCTGACCCAAGGTCGCAAAGAATTTCTGCTGTGTTTTCTTCTTAATGTTTTATGGTATTAGCTCTTGCATTGAACTCTGTGATCCACTTGAAGTTACTTTTTGTGTATGGTGTTAGATTAGGATCTAAATATATCTTTTTCTATGTGGATATCCAGTTGTCCCAGCACCATATGTTAAAGACAATTCTGTCCCTATTGAATTGCCTTGGCACTGTTGTTGAAGATTAACCGAATATAAATGTATGAATTTATTTCAGAATTCTCAGTTCTGTTCCATTGATTTATATACCTGTCCTTATGCCAGTACCATACTCTTAATTACTTCAGCCTTATAACAAATTTTGAAATCCAGGTTGTGTAAGTTCTGCAACTTTGTTCTTCTTTTTCAAAATTGTTTTGGCTATTCTGGCTCCTTCGCATTTTTATGTATATTTTACATTCAGCTTGTCAATTTCTACCAAAAAAAAAAAAAAAAAACCTTGCTAGGCTTTTGATAGTGCGTTGAACTTATAAGTCAGTTTGGGGGTAATTTTCCGTCCTAACAATATTGCACCTTCTTGTCCATGAACACGAAATGTCTCTCCATTTTTAAAAGAGATATTAAAATTTTTTCTCAGCAGTGTTTTATAGTTTTCAGGATACCGGGCTTGCATTTCTTTTGTTACATTTATTTCTAAGTATTATATACTTTTTGATGTTATTGTGAACGGAATTGTTTTTTTTTAAATTTCATTTTCAGGTGGTTACTTGTGTATAGAAATGCAGTTGATCTTGTTTGTACCTTGTGACTTTGCTGAATGTGTTTATTGGTTTCAGTGTGTGTGTGTTTAATGGGATTATCAGGATTTTCTACATACAGAATCATGTGATCTGTGAATAAAGAAAGCTTTACTTCTTCCTTGCATATCTGATGCCTTTAATTTTTTATTTAATTTTATTTTCTTCCTTATTACACTGACTAGAACTTTCAGTGCATTGTTGAGTAGCAGTGAGGATAGACACCCTTTCCTAGTTTTCAGTCTTTTACCGTGAAGTGTGATGTTAACTGTGGGGTTTCTTTTGCTGCCCTTTATCATGTTGAAGAAGTTCTCTTCTGTGCCTGGTGGTAAGAGGTTTGGTTTTGTTGGTTTGTTTTAGTCACAAATGGGTGTTGGGCTGTGCTAACTGCTCTTCGGTCCATTGAGCCCCTCACGTGGCTTTTCTTCTTCATTCTGTTAATAACGGCGTATTGCATTTGTGATTTCAGATGTCAGGCCAGCTTTGCAGTCCCAGGTGAAACTCTACTTGGTCGTGATATGTAATCCCTTTTATATGTTGCTGGAAACATATAAAAAACCCTAATAGTTTAATGATTATTACATCTATAATCATGAGGGATATTGGCTTGTAGTACAGTATTTTTATAGACGTTTCTATTAAAGCACACATCTGGCATTTCTGGTGCTCTTTGTTTCTTTATGCGGATAGAGTTGACATATGGTGTTACTTGTTTTCAGCCTGAAGGACTTCCTTTAGTCTTTTTTGTAACATAGGTCTGCTAGCAAAAAAAGTTTTTTTCTCGGCGTGTCTTTATTCCACCTGTATCCTGAAGCTTAGTTTACAAACGTACCTCTTTTTATTGCGCTTCACTTTATTGTGCATCAGAGATACTGTGTTTGTTTTGTTGTTGTTTTTTTTAACAAATTGAAGGTTTGTGGCAACCCTGTGTCAGGCAAGTCTGTTGGCATCATTTTTCCAATAGCATTTGTTCACGTCATGTCTCTGTGCCACGTTTTGGTAATTCTCACAGTATCTCAAATGTTTTTACTAATTTTATATCTGTTATGGTGATCAGTGATCTTTGATGTTACTACTGTAACTCAACTGAAGGCTCAAATAATGGTTAGATCTTTTAGCAGTATTTTTTAATTAAGGTGAGTACTTTTTTTTTTAAGACATAATGGTATTGCACACTAATAGACTACAGTGTAGTGTTAACCGTAACTTTTATATGCACTGGGAAACTAAAAAATTCGTATAACTGGCTTTCTTTCAATATTTGCCTTATTGCGGTGGTCCGGAACCAAATCTGCAATACCTCCAAAGTATACCTGTGTATAATTCTTGGTCGATGGTTTTTTCTTTTATGTGGTAGGAGGCCCTTCTTCTGTTTTCTGGCCTCTACTATTTTTGATGTGAAGAGTCATTAATTGTTTTGTCGTTTTGTGTGTAATCTGTTGTTTTTCTCTTGCTGTTGCTCAGACCTTCTTTTTATCTTTGATTTTCCACTATTTGACTGTGGCGTACATGTTTATCTCAAGCGAATACGTGAATATGTGGGCTTGTGTTTTTCTTCAAATGTGTGGGTAGTTTTCAACCATTGTTTCTTTAAAATTTCTCTGCCTTTCTCTTCCTCCTCCACCACCCCCAACCCCTGGATTCCCATTATATGTATGTTGGTACATTTGATGGTGCCCCACGGATCTCTGAGACTCATTTTTCTTCATCCATTTTTCTCTGTGTTTTTCAGACTGAATACTTTTAATTAACTTCAAGTCCACTGATTCATTCTTCTGCCATCTTAAATCTGCTGTTGAGCTCCTCTGATTAACTTTACATTGTAGTTATTGTGGGTTTTTTTAACCTCTTTTTTTTTGCTGGTCCAGATTTGGGCCCTCTCCTAGGCAGTTTCTTCCTGCCCTGGGTATAGGTGACGTTTTCCTGTTTCTGCGCTTGTCTCTTAGGTTTTTGTTGAGAACACCACATTTTAAGTAATGTATTGTAGTAAATCGGATTCTGATTCACTTTATTCCCAGAGGGTTATTGTTGCAGGTTTTTTTTTTTTTCTTTAATAATTTAGTTGGACTAAATCTGCAAAGTCTGTCTCCTTCATGGTTTAAAGTTTTGTTAATTGTTTTCCTTCTCACTTTTATTTTGAAGCCTGGCCTGCTAGGATTTTTCTCTGGGTCAGCATTGCTGAGAGATCAGCCAATGATTGGTCAGAGGGTGTGCTCAAACACCTGTGTCAGTAAGGTTCCCCCGTCTGCTGATGGAACTGGGTGTGCACTGGGGAGCACATCCAAAGGCTACTCAGTTTTCCAGTCTGCCCTGGCTTCTCCTTTCTGCCAGGAATCCTTGTGTCTCCTTTGTACATACACAGACGCACTGTCAGGCGAGGAGGTGCGGGGCACTTTAGCTTTCTCCCGTTCTCTGCTGTGCGTGTGCATAGCCCTCCATTCAGCCGGAGACGTGCAGAGAGCTTATCGAGCCTCTCCCTGGCTGTTACATTTCTGGCTAATTGGCCAGTCTGTTTGTTGCTTGCCCCACCCAGAACGTGATTATTCGGCTTGCTGATTGACTGGCCTTCTCTATTCATTTGCTATCAGAATTGCTACTGATGTTGACAGCGCTGCCGGGCATGGAGTCATTTCACACTTTCTTCAGAATCAGGTGAACATCCGTCACTGGTTTTCACGGCTTTCCCCATCCTAGTGGAACTTCTGCGTCATCTGGGCTGGGGAGGAGGGGTGGGAGCACAAGATTGCCACAGACTCCCACTCTCCTTTCCAGAGTCCTGAAGCGGTCGTTTTTAACTGTTTGGTCAGCTTTTATTGTTGCTTTTTATGGAAAGGCTTTGCTGAGCTCCTTGCTTAGTTATCCTGAAAGTCCTGTGCTCTCTCATAACCTTTCATTTTTTTTTTTTTTAAACTTAGGTTGTTTTGGATCTCTATCCGTACGAGCATATGTAAAGTTTCACTTCATCCTTTTTCGTGTCTGCATAATATTTCATTATATGCGTGTTCCAGAATTTAATTAGTCTTCAAATAATGGACACTTACTTCTTATAGATTATAATTCAAACAGTGATCCCAGGATTAACCTTGGACATAAATATTAGCATATTTGGGCAAATATGTCTGAAGAGTACATCTCTGGCTAGTTAGAGAACCCACTGAATTTTTAATAAATTACTTTTAATGATTTTATTTTAAGACTTTTTTCCTATTCTCCAGGCTAACACATTTAGATAGATCCTAAACTTACTGGCTAGAGAAATCCCATTTACACACATTTAATTAGAATTCTAATCAATTTTCTACTCTTCACAATTGGTGACAGTGTTGGTGTTAATGTTATAATAGGTTCACTTTTCAGGCGGGGAGTTGAAGTGATGATTTACTAGTGACTAGTTTAAAATGTAAAATTGTAAAAATAATTTAATCTATAAGCTACCATATGTGATTTGGTTTCCCTGCTGATCTAAAAACATTATTTCAAAGACCAATAAAATTGTAACTACAGTGTGTATGTCAATAGTGTCTATGTGACATCAGAAGAAACAGTTACCTCACATGTAAAGAAGTTGTCTAAAATCACATAGCTGGTCAGCCCGATTGGTAGATTCAGGCTTAACCTCAGATGCGATTGACTCAGATTCCGTTTTTTTGCTTTTTGGGTTTTTTTTTCCCCCTCCTAACTACACTATCTGCTGTAATGTACTCTTACACAGATGATGTTTAAAATAGGCTTTAATTCTAGTTTTTGTGGCACCATTGTAAATCACCTAACTTTACTTAGAGCAATGCTTTTCTTTTTAAATTTTTAACTGTATTTTTGAATAGGGCCTCAGTTATCTTCTTTTCCCATGAATCAATTTTTAACCACATACAATTTTATGTCCTGCCTCCTAACACTTTTCAACAGGGCCAATATTCAGCGTTTAGGTAGCACATTTTATTTAGAATGTGCTTTAAAAATAACTTATTAATCACACGTTTTTAGTAAAATGGTAAGGAGCATACTGTTAGTAGGCAGAACCCACCACGGATTCAGAGGTTATCTGCCAGGAGCCTGCCAAGGGCCAGCTGTGATGACACACCCTTCTCTGTAATGTGTGGGGCCTTCCTTCCCACTTCTGTATCCATATCTTTAACTTCTGAATTTCTAGTTCCTGTGTCTGATTGCTCTACAACAGCTCAATTTTTGTGTGCTATAGACCATTGCAGACTCGACCTGTACGAAGTTGATTAAATCATGATGTCACTTTGTTACTCTCCTTATCTTCCAGAAACCAGTCAAACTTCTTGACTTTGCTCATATACCCCCATATCCAATATTTTACCATTTCTAATAAAATTAGGCATTATAAATAACTCCATATCTACCTGTCACCATCCTTCCTGCCACTTCCCTACTCCAGGCCATCTTTACCACGTACTGGGATTACTTAAGTGCTTCCATCTGGTGTTTCTGCCTCCAGTGTGTTGTTTTTTCCTTTTAATATCTTTATTGAGATATAAATCACACGGCATAAAATTCACTCATATAAAGTATACAGTTCAGTGCCTTTTAGTATATCCGCAGAGTTCTGCAGCTGTCCCCCTAATCTCAGCTGGGCCATTTGTATTACCTCCCAAAATGAACCTTGTAACCAACAGCCGTCACTCCCCATTCTTCTCCCACCTTCGGCAACCACTAATTAGTTTTTGTTCTTTTTACACAGCTTTTATGGAGATGGAATTCAGATACCATACAGTTTACCCATAAGGTATACAGTTCACTGGATTATTGTATAGTCACAGTTTTGTAACCATGACTACCAACTGGTTTAGATTTTTATCATCCCCCAAAGGAACTCCATAGCCATTAGCAGTCCCTCCCACTTGGCTCGCCTACCTTCTCACGCTCCTCTGTCTTACATCGCCACTAATTTCTCTCTCTAGATTTCCCTGGGTTTTTTTGACATTTCATATAAAACACGTACAGTATGTGTAGTCTTTTGCCCTGACTTCTTTCACTTAACATACTGTTATCAAGATTCATTCAAGTTGCTTTTTATTGCTGGATAATATTCCATTTTACAATATACCACATTTTATATGTCCACTCATCAGTTGAGGACTTTGGGGTTGTTTCTACTTTGGGGCTATTATGAATAATGCTGCTGTAAACATTCATGCACACCACATTTTATATGTCCACTCATCAGTTGAGGACTTTGGGTTGTTTCTACTTTGGGGCTATTATGAATAATGCCGCTGTGAACATTCATGCACACATTTTTGCATGAATATATGTTTTCATTTTCTTGGGTATTACCTAGGAATGGATTTGCCAGGTCATACGGTAACTCTTTGTTCAGCATTTTTGAGGAGCTACTACGTGGTTTTCCGAAGTGGCTGGACCATTTTACACTGCCACCAGAAAGTTGTAAGGGTTTCAATATCTCTGCAATCTTACCAACACTTGATATTGCTTATCTCTTTGATTACTGCTATGCTAGGGAGTATGTTCGTGGTATTTCATTGTGGTTTTTGTTTGCATTTCCATAATAATTAATAATGTCGAGCTTCTTTTCTTGGGCTTACTTTCTGTTTTTCTTAGAGAGAAATGCCTATTCAAATCCTTTATACTATTATGAATAATGCTGCTGTAAACATTCATGCACACATTTTTGCATGAATATATGTTTTCATTTTCTTGGGTATTACCTAGGAATGGATTTGCCAGGTCATATGGCAGATGCTCTTTGTTCAGCATTTTTGAGGAGCTACTACGTGGTTTTCCGAAGTGGCTGGACCATTTTACATTGCCACCAGAAAGTTGTAAGGGTTTCAATATCTCTGCAATCTTACCAACACTTGATATTGCTTATCTCTTTGATTACTGCTATGCACGGTAACTCTTTGTTCAGCATTTTTGAGGAGCTACTACGTGGTTTTCCGAAGTGGCTGGACCATTTTACACTGCCACCAGAAAGTTGTAAGGGTTTCAGTATCTCTGCAATCTTACCAACACTTGATATTGCTTATCTCTTTGATTACTGCTATGCTAGGGAGTATGTTCGTGGTATTTCATCGTGGTTTTTGTTTGCATTTCCATAATAATTAGTAATGTCGAGCTTCTTTTCTTGGGCTTACTTTCTGTTTTTCTTAGAGAGAAATGCCTATTCAAATCCTTTATCCTTTCAAAATTAGGTTGTGTGTCCTTTTATTATTGAGCTGTGAGAGTTCTTCATGTATTATGAATACAAGTTGCTTATCAGGTAATAGGATTTCAAAATATTTTCTTCTATTTTGTGGGCTGTATTTTCACTTTTTTGATGGTGTTTTTGTGGCACAATAGTTTTAAACTTTAACTTGGTCCAATTTGACTGTTTTTTCATTTGTGCTTTTGGTATCTTAGCTAAGAAATCATTATGTACTATAGGATCATGAAGATTTACTTTCACGTTTTCTTTCAAGAGTTTTACAGTTTTAGCTCTTACATTTAGGTCTCTGATCCATTTTGATATAATTTTTGTGTATGGCAGAAAGTAAAGGGCCCATCTTATTTTTTTGATGGGGATATTTATTTGTTACAGCACCATTTGTTAGAGACTATTTGAAAATCAATTGACTATAATGGATAACTGGGCTCTCAATTCTATTTCATTGATCTCTATGTCTATCTTTTAAGGCAGTACCATATATTCTCCATTACTATAGCTTTATAGTAAGTTTTGAAATGAGTTCATACCAGTCTTCCAACTTTGTTCTTCTTTCTTTAGATAGTTCTGGCTAAACTAGGCTCTCCGTAACTACTAGTTGATTGAGTTGTAAATAATAATGCCCATATATCAGTTACGTGCCATTTTAATTTTATTATAAATATTTCACTTGGAAAGTATGCACAGCAGAAGGAGATATGGCTGACTGTAGAAAAGTCTAGTTTAGGGGGAGAATACTGTTTTTTTTTTTCTTTTTACAACAATTTATTGGTAAATTTTCATTTCAACAAACTCAAGTCTTCTTTTAGGAATTTAACTATTTTCCTTACCTTTTTTTTTTCCTATTAAAAATTATTTGCTTCTTGTCCTGAATTCTTTGTTATCTTTTGTCTTTTGTGTAGGACTATAATGATGAAATCAGGCAAGCACAGCTCCAGGAATTGACATATTTGAATGGTGGTTCAGAAAACGCAGATGTGCCGGTTGTTCGAGGGAAACCTACCTTGCGTACAAGAGGTGTACCAACCCCAGCAATAACCAGGTAGGTGTGATTAATTGACTCACCTTTTTGTTGTTAGAATAGGGTACCATGGCAACAGTTTTAATGTTTCCTTTTTTAACCGGTGTATTGGTACAAAGCCTATAGGAATACATTCAGGCAATATATGGTGTCGTATTAAGAGGATTCACTGTGGACCGAGGTATTCCTGGGCTTAAATGTAACCTGTACCACTTACTAGCTAATGACTGTAGATCAGTTTATTTAATCACCCTCGCGTTATTAATCCCCTAATTCTTGGAATGTAAGTCGTAGCTTTGATGCACAAATGGAGATAGTGGAAGCTTGTGTTTTCCCAGTGAGCGCAGACAGTACCAGGCTAGTTCGTTGCCGCACCTCCAGTGTTGAGCAGTGTCAGGTACCAGGTGAGTGTCCCGATGCTTGTTGTCCTTTTGTGCCGTGTAAATGCTCTGTGGTATCTGAAACTCCGAAGCTTGTCCAGGCACACCGAATTTTTATTTCTGTCTCGGAATCATGACTGCTTTTATCATGAAAAATATGTTAATGAATTCGTAAGTCAGTTGAAGCAAACTATAAATTGAGACGTGACTCTCAAACTTATTTGAAAATTATTTTTAACTTTTGCATTTTTGCCCCCAGAAGAACTCAGTGGAAGTTAGTAACACAGACTTTTTTTCACTGGTGACTGTATATATTTTTTCAGGTAGAGTTTTGCATGAAATAATTTAAAATAGGTTTCTTCCATTTATCCAAGTTCCTTTGGAGGAATAAAAAGCGAGTCCCCCTGCTGAGTGCCGATCGACACGCTGTCAGAGCAGTTGCAGACAGGTGTCATTGCAATGTAAAAGGAACACAGATCTGGGCATGGTACCAGGTGGGTTTTCTCTGTAAAAAACAGGCTAATAATAATAGGATTGCTGATGATGATTTAATGAAATAATTTATGTAGCTGTTCAGTAAACGGTAAATCTCTATCATTTCCATTTCTCCTGTTAAATAATTTACTTGCAATCATAGGAAATTACATATTTGCTATATTCGTTTCCAGTGGCTGTTACAATGAATTACCACAAATTTGGTGGCTTTAAGCAATAGAAATTGGTCATAGCTCTGGAGGCAAATGTCTGAAATCAGCTTTACTAGGCTAAAATCAAGGTACTGACCGCTCTCCCCCTTGGAGGCTGTAGGGGGGAATCGTCGTGGTGACCCTCCCAGCTTCTGGTGCCTGTAGGCGGTCCTTGACTTGAGGCCATAGCACTCTGCTCTCTCTCCTTCTTAGCGCTGCCTTCTCGCATCTCCAGTTGCCTCCCTCACATAGGGATACGTGGGATTGTATTTAGAGTCCACCTGGGTGATCCAGGGTAGTGTTTCCATCTCAGGATTCTCGACCTAATGTCACATCTGCAAAGGCCCTTTTCTCTAAATCAGGCAACATTCACAGAATGAATATCCCTTGGATAGAGAATATAGATAATAGAGCACGTGCAGTGCCATCATTTAGGGGATGCCCTGTTCCTTAGACCAGGTACATCCCTTGGATAGAGATAATAGAGCACGTGCAGTGCCATCATTTAGGGGATGCCCTGTTCCTTAGACCAGGCCTTCCATTTTTACTGAAGATAATTTCTAATCTAGTTGTCTCATTTTCAGTTGAGTTGAAAATGTTATGTTGTGAATCGACAAGGAAAGCAGAAACTTTCTGTTTTGAGGGAGTGTAGTATCTGGAGAGATACCTCCATCTGCCCAGATGAAAAATTATTCCTCTTGGTGACAGCCTATACCCTGCTTGCCATTTTAAGCTTTTCCGTTGCCTTGGTAGTGGGTATTTTGGGATGGAAATACCGTTCAGGTCACGCTTCAGACCCAGTGGTTCGCTTGTGGAGCAATGGCTGGTTCGTGCTGATCCAGCACCTGACACGGAGCACTTCTGCTCCCCACGTGCCAAGGAGCCAGGCACCGCCTTCTTCCCTCCATGTGATTGTGGGCTGGCATGGCACCAGATCGTTCAAATACTCTGTTTTGTACAGTGTGAAATTCATGTTCCTCTAAGAGGCATTCAGTTGCCCTTCTGTTCTTTTTCTTAAGACCTCTCTCCCAGTTGGTCTTTGTTCATTACTTTGCCAGGTTTCCTGCTTTAGCACCTGCCTCCCCCCGACACCACCACTGGGTTAAAGGGTGTGCTCTGCCCTTCCAAACCTTTGCTCACACTGCTCCTGTGTCTGCAAGTCTGTGGTTCCGCTCTCTAACTCTCTCACCTGTTTAAGTCCTACTTGTCTTTACATCCCGAACTGAAACTTACTTTAACAGACACTCACATTGTGCCTACTACTGACTGAGTGCTTTCCGAGCACATCACAGATATTAACTAGGTTAAGCCTCATAACAGCCCTGTGAGGCGGGCACTGTTTTGCTAAAGTCACCATTTCACCGATGAGGAAACCAAGGCCAGAGGAGTCAGTTACTTGCTCCAGTCACTCAGCTGGGGATTTTTAGAGCCCGGCTGGAATGCAGGCAGTCTGCTTCCAGAAACCATGCCTCTCCCTCTCTTTGATCCTTCCCTTCCGTTTTTATCCAGAATCTTTTTTTTTTTTTTCTTCCACTCATTCTCCTCTTGCAGTTTTTCCATAGAACTTTCATTCTGTCACTTTTCTTATATTACAGCACAATTAATACAAACTACGATGAAAAGACATATTTTTGCTACTTTTTCTCATCAGATCACATATAGTAACTTGCTAAGTTAATGTCCGTCTACCAGAAGAAAAATAAATTAATATGGAAAATAATTAGGATAGAAAATTACAAAAATCCTAAGGGTGAGATTAATACACAAAAAGGTACATGTTATTTTGTAGGGTTGGCAAAATTGGTCTTCAGATTATGCTTTGAGCTTTCTAGTGGCCAAAGCGGAGGAAAATATGGTTTTAGAATTCACAGCATCTAAATGGCTAAAAACAGTCATAAAACAAAAGGCAAATGCACTTGTTGCAGCCTAGCGCTTTCTAGTCCTGGGACCACTGGACGGTCATAGGTAGATCCTCGCTACACTCAGTCCCTCAGTAGGTCATTTTGATTTTAGCTCTGAAATAAGCCTTAAACCTATTTTTCTTTGATCACCTTTTCCACCCTGCACTCCAGCCAGACTGGTCTCCCTTCTGTTCCTTGAACAGGCCGAGCTCGTTCCTTTCCCTGTCCTTTGCCTTCACTCCTCCTCCTTGGAAGGCCTGTCTGCAGTTGCCTGCCTGCCCCTCAGCATCCTGTTCTCAACACACACAGGCACCATGTCAGAGAAGCCTTTGCTGGTTGCCTTGTTTGAAGTGGCCGCCCCCATAACCCAGAAGCCGGCCCACAGCACCCTTCTTGGTTACATGGTGGCACTTATCAAACTGAATTTACCTTTCTGACTTGTTCACTTTTTCATTGGTTACCCCTCAGTATTACGTTAAAACCTTAAGGGCACTTGTGTCCCTAATGTTTGGCATATAGGAATCACTCAGTAAATACACGTTGAGTGAATACAATACAGTCGCAAATTCTTTAGACTCTTCTGATCAAGTGTTGACCATTTACAACATTTTTTGTTCGTGTAGTTCTTGTCTGTCACGTGACTAGATTACCAGGGGATTAGCTTTTCGGGAATGGTCACATGGACAGCACCACTTTAGAATTTCACAGCAGAACAGGTCATTACTGGAATCTTCATGAGTGTTCCCCACTGGTATCACTTCAGGGTAGCTTTCTGCTGAAAGATGTAAATGATCTAAAAGTAAATCCTGCAGAAGGCAGAAATAAGTATTTTAATAAAACCTTTTCATTCAGTTTCAAATGAGAGGACTAAACTTACTCCTTTTTAACTTAGGAGATAAGGAAGTTTCTTTACTTCCGTTCTGCCCTGTGCAGCCCTGTGGTACGTCACCTCCCTAACTCCTCACGCGGACCCCAGCAGAGAACACATCAGGGAAGATTAGGACTGACGCCACTCCAGGCAAACTCTCTGTTTAGCTCTGTGGTTTTCCCCGTAGGGTCTCCACCGCATATACTGCCTGCTGCCCTGGTCGTCTGGGCTGGACAGTTTTGAGACCTCAAGGATGCTCCCTTCCTTTCCCCTCTTCAGAACAGCTGGCTAGTTCTGTCTTGCTTCTCCACTGGCCTTGTCTGGCCCATCTGGCCCTTTCCCCAAGTAGCAGGCAGTGTTCTCTCCCTGCATGTGTTACCAGAAAGAGCAGGAAGAAAAAGTGAACAAAGCAGATGAAGCCTGTCTTTCTGAGTAGTAAGTACGCATTCACCAGCATTGGGTGCCGAACGTGGTGGTTTTGTTTCAACCTAGGACATGAGGCTGACCCATTCACGCAGCTTTTATCAGCTTTCATCAGATGGGGACAATTTTCAGCTACAGTTCCTTTAAAGAGTTTGCCTTCCCCTTATCTCTTCTTTTCTTGGACTGCAACCCCATGTTAGATCTTACGATTGCACTTCCCAGACTGTATGCCAGGGTGCTGGGATGCTGCCTCACACTCACGGGGCTGCCGTGGAGAGTTTCAATTTTCGTGGGACCACTGCAGTGGCCGGCAGCTTCCAGACACTGCACGAGCTATCAGCTTAAGTTAATCATTTATTGTTTTAACACTAGGTCACGCCCCACTGATTTCAGCGACGTCATATCTTTGTAAAACCGGCATCTCAGCCGCTGCTGTGATACATATTAGGTAGCCACAGTTGCTCTGCCTGTTGGGCAGAGCACGTGACTTCCCCAAACCAGGGGATCAGCTGGGACTCGGTCACTCTCATTTTCTCATCCACACAGATTTTCACATGGTACCTATTCTCTTTTTAAAACGGATTATGCATAGTATCATAGACGCTAAAGATTGTTTTAATGACAGAAAATGATCCATTCTTCTCTGCAGTATGTGAGAAATGTTATCGGGAAAGCTGAATAGTTAATATATGGGCCATAAATATTTCACCAGCATATGATATGATTTATATTATTCTACCAATCTCTATTAAAAAGTCCTTCTTTATCATTAAGGAAAGGCTGGATATAGGAAAATGGTATTTCTTTTTCTACTAGCCAAAATTATAAGGATTTCCAATTTTAAAAACCCATTAATTTGGGATGTTATGTGAACTATATGATTGCCTCCTGGATTTACCTTCTGAGGACCTTGTACCACCTGACCTGTCAGAACAGTCACTCTCCTCTCCTTCCTTCCAACCCTGTGTCTGCTGTCCGTGCCTTTCTTAAAACCCTGACAGTGGTTGACCACACACGTGCCCCGCGCAGACACTGGAGGACTTTTCTTGGACACGAGCTTCTCTGCTTCTCCTGCCGTAAGACCCGGACTGCCCCTCAGTCCTCAGCATTCACTCCCTTGGGTCCACGTGCTCTCTGAGTGTGTGTTAGTGCAGCCACGCTGGAGTTGATTAAGGGGAGGCAAAAGGAGAAAAACGTGTGCT
Organism: Neophocaena asiaeorientalis asiaeorientalis; assembly: GCF_003031525.2. NCBI lineage: Eukaryota > Metazoa > Chordata > Mammalia > Artiodactyla > Phocoenidae > Neophocaena > Neophocaena asiaeorientalis. Next base: position 17,252,729 of record NW_020172779.1, read on the forward strand.
TTCTTTTAAAATCACCTTAATAGGCTTTGGGAAGGCAATAACTGGGGCAAAGAATGTGCCAAACAGCGAGAAAACTTCTGACAAGAACTTGTAACTTAAGTGCAGCCTGGAACAGACACGTGAGAAAAGCCGCTGAGCACGGTTCTCCTGCTTACGGTGCATCCGCGCAGCCCGAAGCCGGGTGTGGGTTCCCGGTCCTCCTGTCGACTCCAGTGCCGGCTGAAGGAAGGCTTGGATACCCATCAGGCCAACTGACTTTTCCTAGAATAATGTCAAGCAAGCGCCGCTGTCAGGCTGCAGCCCTGGAGGGTGGAAGGAGCCCAGTGAGTGTTTCCTGTGCAGTGGGTGTCCCCTCCCCTCCCCACCCTGGCTCTTCAGAAGTTTTAATCAATTTTTTTCCTCTTTGGCCATCAGTCAGTTTCTGGTGTTAGGTCATTTAATGTCACACATTTTCCTGAGCTCTTTCTCTGACAAATTGAAGTTGCAGAGATGATGACCAAGTCATTGTCCTGCCATTCTGGGATTTTTAAGAGGAAAGTCAGAGAAACAAGTAGTTATGGCAGAATGGCTGGAACAGAGCACGAGGGTTATGAGGAAAAGTGAAGCGGAAGCAGAAACGATAGCACAGATCATCCTGAATGGGGAGCGTGGGTACAAACACACTTAGGATGAAGGTAAAGTAATAAGGCAGGGTAGTGCCAGAGGGAAGTCATCCTGCGCAGAGGGGCAGAGGCTTGAAAGCAGGAAAAATGGGGCCATCTGCCTGGAGTTAGGGTGTGGCTATGGGAACATCAGAGTCACCCCCAGCCCCTCCCGGCTGCGTGGTCTCAGGGAACTTCCCTCTCTAAGCCTAGTTTCTTCGTCTGTAAAATGGAGATAGGACGTTCAGCACACATTAATCCATATCCTACTTAATTTTTTAAATGTCCCATCGGAGCCCAGACTGTGGCATGCATGATTCCTTTTCTGATTACTCAAAATGATCCCTCACTAAAAATAGAATTCCTGTAGCACAGATATTTGATCAGTCCTTGGGCAAATTGCACATCTCTTCTTCACTCCTTTATTATCAATTTCACCGTCATCACAGAGGAAGAAGACTTGTGTGGCATAGTCCCAGAAGGCAGAAGTAAGGCTGATACTTAGAAATGATAAAGGTTTTTGCTATTTTTGTTTATAAGGAAAAAAAGTAAAAACACGCTAACAATCAGAATTGGAAGACAGTGACAGGCTTCAGAGTACGGAGCGAGCTGTCTCTTTTCAGGGGCTACGTCCCTGGATGAAACGGTAAGTTTCTTGTACTTTTAAGAGGGTGGACTCTCTCACACTGTCTTATGTGGTCAACAGTTTTACTAGTAACCAGTTTGTAACTTGTTAGAGAAGAAACAGATTGCATTGGATTTCTTACAGACTGTGTACAATGTAGGATAACGTAACACTTAGTCTTTTTTTTTTTTTTAATTGCATTGAAGGTTGGATGGTTCGCAGAATAAAGAAAAGAGATAACCGACCGGTTTCATAACAAGTCTATAACCTCTGGATCCAAGCTACCCACAGCAGCACTTGAAATGCAGAGTCTCAGTCCCCAGCCTAGATGTACTGATGCAGACTCTGCCCCGAAACCAGGCCCCAGGTGATGTGCGTGCACAAAAACGTGTGAGAGGAGAAGCACGGCCCTAGCACGCGTTTCAGATGATCTGTAAAGGTGGTGAGAGAGAGAGCTGCCAGAGTCCTCTGTTCAGAACCTCTAGTCTCCATCAGCCCCGATGGCTTCTTACGTTTGTTCTGAGGGATTATGACCATAGGCTGCGTTTGCCTTTCCCTTCTGTCCAACTTCTCGTTCCCTTGTCAACCTCTGTCAAGAAAAAAAAAATATCTCAGTGATTAAGCTTTCAGAGAGGTGAAAGAAAGTTGTCACAAGTCTTAGGGATCCTATAGGAAAATAAATTAGCCCTCAGTCCATTAGTGCATCAAGCATGGATCCTCGGATGGATCTCTTGGAAAGCTTATTCTTACTGTGAGACCGGCTAGACCTTGACACTGGATCCGGCAGGCACCCGCTCTGTGATCAGCTGTAGGCCTTTCTCTTCCTGAGGCCCAGGCATCCCCTGTGTTTCCCATGGTCACCCAGCTGATAATGCTGGAGCTAGCTTGAGCTAATTCCACGAAATTCATTGTTTTGTCATATACTTTTGCTTCTCATAAAATATATAGACAGGGCTTCCCTGGTGACGCAGTGGTTGAGAGTCCCCCTGCCGATGCAGCGGACGCGGGTTCGTGCCCCGGTCCGGGAGGATCCCACGTGCCGCGGAGCGGCTGGGCCCGTGAGCCATGGCCGCTGAGCCTGCGCGTCCGGAGCCTGTGCTCCGCAACGGGAGAGGCCACAACAGTGAGAGGCCCGCGTACCACAAAAAAAAATATATATAGACAAAGGCCAAACAATGTGGTATATATACCCTTACTCTGTACCACACTGCATCACTGTTGCTACATGTATGAAATGTACATAAATGTGCTGCCGCTGAATGGATGAGATGAGCACAAATGCGAGTTGTACCTTCTGTCTCCTCTCTCTCCTCACCCTTCGGTTAGCAGCCAGAAGGACAGCGTTCAGGACAGAGTCCAGGTAGAAGTCCACATGGTAATTACCACTTGCTGAGCACCTGTTTTAGCTTAGGCACTTGATGTAGTTGGAAACCTCACAACTGTTCTGCAAGAGCTAGATGTTATTAACTGGACTTGTCGATGGGAAAACCAAGGCTCAGCAGCCCAGTGATGACAGGACTAGATTTGTGTATTGAGTGTGGGTGTGCTGGAACCCACATCACATGCTTTTTCATCATCGCCTAAAACCTCCTATTAATATATAAACTGAATAATTAGTTCCTAATTGAATGCAAGAAGTTATTGATCATCCAAAGCACTCTTTCCATGGAAAAAACTTTTCTCAGTTATTTTCACATCTGAGTTTCAAAACCAGAAACCAAGGTCACCCTGCCGAAAAATGCAAACAGAAGGAACCATTACAGTCACACCCCTTTGCTTATGAAACTTTCTACTCAGATGTGTTACGTTTCTGCTTTTCCCTTATCCCCGTTCTGAGCGGTGTAGCACCCAATCCTATCAATTTGAATCAACTTTTCAAGTGAAAAATAAGCACGTTCCCATTGATTGTCGTTATAAATGTCATCTCGCAGACACTTTTCTGTTCTCATCCCATGTCATGAGCCCTGCTGTTCAGCTCTACCCGGAACTTCATTTGTGGCGTTGAGTGCGCACGAGGCAGTGCAGCGGGACCTTCACGTTGTCCTGTCACTGCGTCGTGCCTTCCTCTCCCCAGAGACCACTGAACGGCAGTACTAAGACCGCACTGCTCGGCACCATTCCCGTGGGATTTGAAACTCTTAAAAACGAATCTTCAAAGTGTCTTTTGTAGACAAGTATCCCAAGCTACATGTATCAAATGACTTGTCTAAAATCCTGTAACGGGGGCTTCCCTGGCGGCACAGTGGTTGAGAGTCCGCCTGCCGATGCAGGGGACACGGGTTCATGACCCGGTCCGGGAAGATCCCACATGCTGCGGAGCAGCTGGGCCCGTGAGCCATGGCCGCTGAGCCTGTGCGTCCAGAGCCTGTGCTCCGCAATGGGAGAGGCCACAGCAGTGAGAGGCCCACGTACCACAAAAAACAAAAAAACAAAAAAACAAAACAAAAAAAAATCCTGTAACGGATTCTTTAGTATGATTCCATATACCCAGTGGGCACATAACCTAACAATGTCGATGATGATAAGAAAGAATGGTGAGCTTCTTAAATATAATGTCTTTCAGTGTGGTAAAAGACATGAATTTATCGAAATACTGAATATTTTGTGATCGATATAGTACCTTGGGCGGCAGAGATGGGGTATTAGATAAAGAAGCCAGAGGCTTATTTAGTTTGAATACACACAGATTGACTGAAATGTCACAGATGAGTTAGATGTACCATAAGTAGAAACTACTCTTTTCTCTAATCACATTGAAGATTTTTCTAGATGTATACCAGAGATAAAAAGGTAAGTAAGACTATAGCTATTACAGTGTCTATCAGTACAGCTCAGAGAGGTTGAAATTTATCTAAGTTGCTGATACACATTGAGTAGGCAATGGGCTGAATACCGTGTACGTCCTGCCATTTTTCCTTCACCATAACACTAAGAAATGGGTTCTGTGTCCCATTTCACAATTGAGGAGACTGTCTTGGGAAGTTCAGACTCTCGATTAGTTTGAATGTTAATTGGAAGGCAGAGGTAAGTAAGTACAGTCAGGAAATCGATCTGAATCCAGTGTCCTTGCTCTAGACCACCAGTTTTACTGCACCGATTTTTATGACCTAGTAGGAAAACACACACAAAAAAGATCTAACTTACAGTGCTCAAAAAAGGGATAACACAAGTTGCCTAAAGGTGAAAGTCATGGATTTTGACAGTTTTGAGAAGTACCAGTCAGGTTTTTGGTAAGATGTCCCTCGTTTGGGATTTGTCTAATATTTTTCTCACGATTAGCCCAGGGTTATAGGTTTGGGGGACAGAAACCACAGAGGTAAAAAATAAAATGCTATTTTTATTACATCATATCATGGGAACATACTCTTCACATGACTTACCACTATTAGCTCATTGCTTTTTGTTGCTGAATCATATTCCATTATATGAATGTACCCCAGGTTGCTTATCTGTTCACCTGTTGAACAAAGGGCATCTTGTTGGTTTTAGTGACTAATTTCAAAATTTCAGATTTCAGATATTCATTGCAGCTGTGTAGGAAAGCCGTTGACTTATTAACTTCGTATTCCAAGACCTGTTTCATGTGCTTATTAGTTCTCGTTTATTGTTTGTTCGTATGGTTGCTTTGTTTTGTTTTGACCTGGTTGATTCTTTGGGAATTCTTACATGGAAATGTCACCTGCAGACAAAGTTTTGTTTCTTCCTGCGCAATCTTAAAAGCTTTATTTCCTTTTCTTGTCCTGTTGAATTAGGTAGGGCTTCTAGTACAGTTTTAATTGGAGTGGTAAGGCTGGGCATCCTTGCCTTGTTCCCAGTCTTAAGGGGAAAGCATTCAGTCTCTCACCGTTCAATATGAAGTTAGTTGTAGGTTTTTCTAGATGTTCTTTTTTAACTTGAGTAAATTTACCTCCGTTCCTAGTTTGCCGAGTTTTTATCATGAACGACGTTGCATTTCATTAAACGCCTTTTCTGCTTTATGTGACCTTACGATTCTTCTTCGTAAGCCTTCTTGGCAGGCTGGTCACATGGATCTTCACTAATGCTGAAGCCGCCTTTCATACCTGGAACAAATCCCATTTGGTCGTGACGTGTTTAATACATTATTAAATTCAATTTGCTGCTGTTTTTGAAGATTTCTGTGTCTTTGTTCATGGGAGATACTGATTGATGGTCTGCTTGCTTGTTTGTTTCATTGTATAATGTCTTTAATGCCTTTCGCCTCCCCTTGGACCACACGTCTCTTCCTCGGGATGTCAGAGACCACCTTGCTCAGCCCCCTGCCACCCTTCCTCGGCCTCTCTGTCTCCCAGCCACTTGACCAGTTGTGGCTTCCACAGGTGGACTTAGAAGAAACATCTTGGGAGGCACCTCCTGTGACAGGTCCCCATAAGGGCTCAAGACCAAGTGGAAGCCGGTCACTTCTGTCTTCCCCGGTGGCCCAGGCCAGTCTCAGCCTCTGACTAGTAATGTAGAAATAATTTTCAGGAGGCACGTCCGGTGGCCACCCTCAGAGAATGAGTTAGGAAATGTGTCCTCTGATTTGATTTTCTGGAAGAGAGTGGAAAACTGATATCATTCCTTCCTTTAATATTTGATAGAATTCACCAGTGAAACCTCGGGGTCTGGTGCTTTCTTTTTTTGGAAGATTATGAATTATTGATTAAATTTCTTTAATACACATAGGTTTATTCAGATTATTTAATCCTCTTTGTAGGAGATTTGGTCGTTTGTATATTGCAAGGGACTAGTCCAGTTCATCAGAGTTAACAAATTTGTGGGCCTAGACTTGTTCATCATCTTCCTTTTTTATCTTTTAATGTCCTTGAGGTCAGTAGTGATGACTCCTCTTTCATTTATGATATTGTTGTTTTTTTCTTGTTTAGCCTGTCTAGAGGTTTATTAATTCTATTGATCCTTTCAAAGAACCAGCTTTTGGTTTTGTTAGTTTTCTCTGTTGTTTGTGAAATTGGAGCTTTCAGCTGTGTATTTGCTATCCCAGTCAAACAAGAGAAGAAGAGAGAACTGGTCTGTAGGCGGCCTCATTATCTGCTTGGTTCTCCTTGTTTGGAGGACATTGTCCACAGGAGGTGGGTCAGGCTATGCCTTTATTTTCTGGTGGAGCCGAACTTCTGTCCTCATTTCTTTGTGGGACTTGCATACTTCCTCAAGTTTTACCTTATGTTGGGCTCTTCTGCCTCCTGCCTTCCTCTCTGACTTGGATGTCTCATATTTTGTGTTAGAAATACATGAATATGTTGAATTCTACTTCAGAAAATACATGTGTTTACTTAACCTAAGAATGATGCTTTCAGTCCCTAGGTAGTAGGTACACTCTTTGGGAAGGTTCATTTTATTCCCTCTCTCGTGGAATCTGATATGTTTTGGTCCCGGGTGTGCCAGCTGTGTGTTCTCAGACAGTCTTAAGATCTGTTTAGGCCTCCGTTTCCTTGTCCGTAGACAAGCCAGGTAAGGCCCAGGTCACAGTGTTGGAGTGCGGGTTGGCTGTGACCCTGGCAGGACGTGATGGAGGAGTGCCCGGTAGATGCAGCCTCCCCAGACATCAGTTTCCTATCCTGTGTCCCAGACAGACCCTGACTCCTGGGGTTTCTTTGATGTTACCATATTTATTGTTGCTGGACGAGCTGCCTAAATGACTTAATTTCCTTCCTTTAGGTAGGTGCCTGTTTCTCATTTGCTTTTAGTTTTCACTTGGCATGTGGTTTCCTTATTTCTTTTTACAGAATTACGGGACACCGATTTTTGTGAGGTATAAATGCCTGCGCACAGTGGAATGCTAGAGAATACCACGAGTATTGCTAATTTGACCCTCTTGCTTGCAGGGGAAGGGGAGGAGTCGCAGCCCGGCCAGTGGGAGTCGGGGTACCGCGAGGGACGCCGACTTCCAGAGGAATCCTTTCCACCCGAGGGCCAGTGAGTCGAGGAAGAGGACTTCTCACTCCCAGAGCAAGAGGCGTCCCCCCAACTGGGTACAGACCTCCACCGCCGCCCCCAACACAAGAGACCTATGGAGATTATGTAAGTGGAGGTGTTCTGATGATCTGTGACCCAGACATAGCGTCGGGTGTTGTGACCGATATCCCTCACCTTGCTTTAGCTCTTTAGCAAACGTTTATTGAGTGCTAAATAAGTACTTGGTACCAGAGGCACAGAAAATGTGAAAGAAATAACCTCTTTCGTCAAATGACTTAAACCTCAGATATGGAAGATGAGTTTGGGTGGTGGCGAGGTTCAGGACCAGGGTCAAGGAGGCGTGCGGGCAAGCCCCCCAGGCGTGTAGCGTAGCATTCGGCCACGGTCCTCTCCAGGCTGCCTCTGAGTGATTCAGTCATTCAAAAAGCGGTTGCCTACATATACCAAGCTGTTTTTACCCTTAAGCGTTTCCTCTTAAGCTGTGCTGCTGAATACCGATTCTTAGTGGAAATTCTTTTCAGTGAAGAAAATAAAAATTCCCAATTTTTTTAATTAATGGATTATCAGTTCTTCCATTTATCATTCCATAACTCTTTGATATGGTTCATAAACTTACTTAGCATCAGAGAAAGAAAATACATCCATGGAAAATGGGCGGCAGGGGGTGGGGAGGGCGGAATCTTTACCAAGAATACAGAACCCCTGGGATTCTTACTGTAACTCTCTGGATAACGTAAATGAGGAAGATGAGTCCTGGATAGATGTTTCGTATTAGTAATTGAAAGTATTAAGGAAAGAGTATATGAACTGTTGTCAAAGAAGGGGGAAGCAGTGACAGGCCTAAAATGCCAGAACCAGTAGCTTTTCATGTCTCCCTTTAATGGAGGTCTCTTGCCAGGAGCTCAGCACCTCTTTGCACAGTTTCTGGAACTTGCAGTGATCCCTGGGCCACAGACAACTTCTTTGGTGTCGTCTGCAGCCCCCGAAGGAGCTGAGTCTTTGTCCTGGTCGTGCTGCACTTCTCATAATTCCCTAAATGTGCTGCGTCCTCTTGGGCGTCCAGAACTTTCCTCGTGTAGCAGCCTCGGCCTCGAGGGCTCCTCCCCCTCATCCGACTGTTTCCTGTCTGTCCTTGCAGACTTAGGTCAGCTGTTACTAGGGCAACTCATGGGAGGCAAGAGCTGGCCTGTTGAGCATCACGGCAGTCTCCCACCTGACTGTGGCCGCTGGCGGGACAGGGACGGAGAGCTGCACCCCTTTGCGCTGGCAGAGCGCACGCTGGGAGCTCAGCGAATTACGTTCTGAAAATAAGTGCCATGTGGACAGCTTCACCATTTGGCTGTTCACTTGGGGAAGGCTGTGTCTGTGTCTCGGCTCTGTGTTCTTTACAGCTGGACGTGGTCCTGTTTACTAGTGTTCTTAGCAAGCTGGCAGTGGTGCCTCAGATTCATCCACAAAGGCTGAGTCTCATGAGAGTAGCAGAGACTGAGGGAAAGGAAAGGTTGTGAAACTCCTCTGAGGTGGCCCGGTGTCTGCTTTTTCCCACCTCGGCCTGCCTTGAGTTCTCTCAGGTTTGGGTGCTGTAGATGTGGCTGGCTGGTGTCGCCGTAATCGCCAAGGCAGGGGGTGTGGGAAACCTGGATCCTAGGCCCCCCTGTGCTATGAACATGGTACGAGTCAGGCAAGGTACTTAGCTTTTTTTGGCTAAATCCACCAATCCACCCGTCTCAGAAAGAGCTAGTGCCTTCTTTCCATACATTAATTCATCTTTCCACTCAGCAGAGATCGACTGAATTCCTACAGTGTGAACCAGACACACACATCCTCTGTCTCAGTGTGTATACCCCGGTGAGTCTTGAACGAAATTAGATGAATACAAATAAAAATTTCTTGAAAGGTTAAAGTCGAGGGGAGCAAAAGGAAGAGAAATTCAAGGCACTTGGTTTTTCTGTGTTTAGCTCTGAGTTTTATTGATATGTGATGGCAAAGGCCTGAAAACAGTCGATTTGCAAAGTATTCTGTCGAGTTAATAACACCCCTTCCCATCCACTACCACGGCTAGTGGGATGGTGGCCGTGCAGAAGAATATGTGTCCTGTCATTAGCAGACGAGGGCTGGAGGGCTCTAAGCAGAAAGGCAGCCTGCATCGCGTGAGCCCACACTCCACGCCTGGCACTCCCCAGGCGCGCGTTGTCCCTGAGGCTGCATTTCCAGCACAGCTCGTACTCATTCTGCCACACCACAGCGTTGCCATCAAATCACAGACGGCCACGTTGGCTGTCTTGCTTAGCATTTGCCATTCGTCTTCACCATTTGAGATTCTAAAGATTACTCACACTGTACGCTTAGCTTTGCAGCATGGGAAGGGGAAAGAAAGCCTTTAAAAAGTTATTTTCTTTATTTGCTTATTTCTAGGATTTTAGATCACGTCGGCATACTACAAAGTATCCAACTTAGCCTGGGTCCTGGAACCCCCCAGAGTGGTTACTCATTCACGTGGCAAGTGGGAAAGTTGAAGCTGGTCTTCTTAGAGTCTACTAAAATACCTATTCCATCGGACTGGAATAATCATAAATTAGACTCTAAACTCCATGGGAGTAGGGACCCCCGACCCCACCCCTGCACCCACCTTTATATTCTCAGCACCTAGTATAATGTCTAGCACATAGTCGGTCCTTAGTACATGTTTGCCGAGTGGATGAATATTCTCAAGACCGAGTTTTTAAAAATTGCCACCTGTGGAGAACCCACCCCAAATGCCTCCCGTGTGCTTTGTGGTTTTAGTCACTTAGCGGTTTGTATCTAACTTATTAGCGTGTCGCTGCGTAGTGCAATCTTCGCTTAGTATGCGTCTGTTTCTCAGAAGATTGTAGACTTGTCAGGAAAGGCACTGTGTCTCGTAGTTAGTCTCTAGCCACTAGCCTGGTTTCTGGCACATTGCAAGCACTTAGTAAATGTTTACTGGACTAGACAACCCGGCACAGGGACCAGGTAAGTTTTCCTAACGAAGGTTGCCATTGATCTTTTCTAAGTCAGTTACTGTAACCATCCCGTGGGAAGAATATGATAGTTGGCATTTGAAAAAAGATCTTCCCTTCCTTATTCTTGTGCTCAGAGGGCAGTTGCAGGTTACAAAGACGTAAGACCGATTCTGTGTAGCTCCTGAAAATAACAGAGTCGTGCATTATAAGTCTGATCTCAGTATGAGAATGAACTTTCAAGAAGGACGTAACATTTAATGAGAAACTGCTCTCCATGAGGCACTTTCTTATATGTCATGTCATGCTGTTCTCACAGCCACTCAGAGAGTAGGTATTGTGATCCTATTGTACAGGTGAGAATTTCAGGTGTGGGAAGTTAGCGTCTTTCCTCACGTCACAAGGGTGATACAGAAGGAGCAGATGCGGGATTCACGACGCAAGGCCTGTATTCTATCTTGAACAGCCTGTGCTTGTTTGAAACCAGCGCTCTGCTCTGCGAGCTGAGATGATAAGATCTCCTCGCCTTTGGGGAAAGTGCAGCAGATCCTGTACCCTGCTGTCATCAGGAGTGCAGCAAAGGATGGCAGGAGATTATGTAACCACTGTGGTCCCTTGCAGTTTAATAATTCTCTGGTTAAAAGCTGCCTTAAGTAGGGAAATGGAAACTGAGAACCATTAGGAAGAATGGGATGGGTTAGGATTTTAAAAATAATAATAAGCAAAGCATTATTACATTGATAGGCAAAAAAAAAAAAAAAAATGAAACAGCGCTTTCACTGTTTAAGAATTTCCAAGCATCTGTATCTCTGAAAAAGGCTCGTCATTCCTTTGGAACTCAAAAATATAATTTTTAATGATTTCCTTGAATTACATTCGTCGTAATAAATGTGCTGTTTCTATAGAACTTGTTGGTTATATCTAACCAATTCAGTTTACTTATTTTAACTCTGATTTAACATTTAGTATCTGAGGCCATTATTTCCAGAATAAAAGATGCAAAGAAATCATATCAGTTGCTTATTTAAACAAAAAAGGGGATGAAACCTGTTCTTTCAAATCCTGCCACAACTGGTGCTTTTTTGAGAAAGTATACATTTCAGCCCTTAAAATACTCAGTGTTCTTCAGATTAAATACCTAAAATGAAGGTATTTCAATACAGTTTTAGGCCCAAGAAAAAACTCAGTGTATGGTATATGTTAATATTATTTTTAGTGAATAGTTATAATCTGCCCATTATAAAAATGTTCTCTATTAGCCCAAGCAAGAAAGCCTGATAACTTAAAGGTATTTTCTTGCCGGAATGTTGTGCCTATTGAAATTGGACTGATTTTTCTCAAGGTGAGTTGGTGAAGATAACTTGATCATTTACAATGTCATCTGAGCCAGCTGTTCGTCGGAGTCACTGTCACAGAATATCCCTGAGTATGTGTCATTGAGGAGAACATCTGTTAGCAAATCTGTTCCACTGTGAGAAACGTTATTATCACAAAAGTACATGTAACACACAGTAGCCATTTGAATAGTATAGGCTCACCACCGCTCCATGAACACTAGTCTTCTGAGAATAACTCTTAAGAATGCAAGGCAATTCAACACGATTAGCTTTTTTCCAAAAAGGAAGAAAACAGATAATGGATGTGTTTTCAACCATTTGAGTACAAACTGGGACCTTCTGCTCCACTTTTAACTTAGTAAAATTGGATATAATTACAGTAACTTCGCATCTCTTTTTCGAGAATAAGAAGCACCTCTTTCCCAGAATGACATTCATTCATTACTTATGTCCAAATCATTAAATAGCTGACAAATAATTAGCGTAACCCAGAATATATTCAATGAGAGCACTTTAACAATTCAAAATGTCGTAATTACACAAAAGGACATGTTTGATGCTTGCTGGCCGAGCCCAACTTACATATGAATTTCTGAAGTGAAGTCATTTTTTATAAATTGCTTTAGGCTCCACATACAAAGAAAACACACAAGCAAAGTACACTCGGCCCTCCATTATCTGCAAGTTGGGCATCTGCGGATTCAACCAACCATAAACGGAAGATATTTTTTAAAGAGTTCCATAAAGTTCCAAAATTGAAGCAAAACTTGAATTTGCCCCATGCAGGCCACTATTTACATAGTATTTACATTGTATTTACAACTATTTAAATAGTATTTACATTGTATTAGCTATTATAAATAATCTGGAGACGGTTTAGAATACAAGGGAGGATGCGTAGGTTATATGCAGATATAACTACATATCCGGTTTGTATAGGAACTTGAGCGTCTGTGGATTTTGGTTCCGAGGGGGTCCTGGAACCAATCGCTCGTGTATACCGAGGGACGACTGTAGCTGCGTGTTCCCCAAACACACAGTCTGGTTGTTTTATTTTACTGTCTCTGAAAAATCTTGTCCATTGCCATCATTTCACGTGACACTTGTATGTTAGTGACTACTAGATCTGCCGCTCCTCCGAGCTCTCTCTAGGGCCCCTTCCTGAGTCCCTCCGTACAGGCAGGCCCGCAGCTCCGTGCAGGCTGTGGTGTGGCCCGCAGGGGCCTTGTTCCTCCCAGGGCCCTTGTTGAGGGAGCAGCATCTCCATGAACCCAGGCGCCCAGGATCTCGTTCGTTCATCGTCATTCCCTGCATTCACACGGTAAACACGGCTCACTTCTTCATGAATAACTGCTTGATCTCCAGTTAATCTACGTCACAGCTGCTTTAGGGAAGACGCTTGTCCTCCTGCGTCTTAGAAAACATTCTTGTCAACCTCCCCGTGTCCAACTCCTGTGCTCTGATGATGGCCTCTCACAGTGCCTGCACTGTCTACAATTGGTAGTTACTTGTTTGTATATCGTTTTCACGTCAGACTTCTCGCTAACTTTAAGTCTTTGTTTATTCTTTCATACTACCACCTAACATATAGTAGTCCCTCAGTAAATGCTCGTTGTTTATTTCTTTTTATTAATTTTAAAATTTAATTTTATTTATGTTTTTATACAGCATGTTCCTATTAGTCATCCGTTTTATACACATCAGTGTCTACATGTCAGTCCCAATCTCCCAATTCAGCACACCACCACCACCACCCACTGCCGCTTCCCCCCCTTGGTGTCCATACGTTTGTTCTCTGCATCTGTGTCTCAATTTCTGCCCTGCAAACCAGATCGTCTGTACCATTTTTCTAGGTTCCACATATATGTGTTAATATACGATACTTGTTTTTCTCTTTATGACTTACTTCACTCTGTATGACAGTCTCTAGATCCATCCATGTCTCTACAAATGACCCAATTTCGTTCCTTTTTATGGCTGAGTAATATTCCATTGTATATATGTACCACATCTTCTTTGTCCATTCGTCTGTAATTGTTTTCTTTGTTTGTATGTCATTTATTTCTGCTCTGATCTTGATGATTTCTTTCCTTCTGCTAACTTTGGGTTTTGTTTGTTCTTCTTTCTCTGGTTCCTTTAGGTGTAAGGTTAGATGGTTTATGTGAGATTTTTCTTGTTTCTTGAGGTAGGCTTGTATTGCTATAAACTTCCCTCTTAGAACTGCTCTTGCTGCATCCCGTAGGTTTTGCGTTGTCGTGTTTTCATTGTCATTTGTCTCTCGGTATTTTTTGATTTCCTCTTTGATTTCTTCAGTGACCTCTTGGTTATTTAGTAACGTATTGTTTAGCTTCCATGTGTGTCTTTCTTACGTTTTTTTCCCTCTAATTCATTTCTAGTCTCATAGCCTTGTGGTCAGAAAAGATGCTTGATATGATTTCAGCTTTCTTAAATTTACTGAGGCTTGATATGCATATATATTTATAATCGTTATATCTTCTTCTTGGATTGATCCCTTGATCATTGTGTAGTGTCCTACCTTGTCTCTTTTAACGTTCTTTGTTTTAAAGTCTATTTAATCTGATATGAGTATTGCTACTCCAGCTTTCTTTTGATTTCCACTTGCATGGAATATCTTTTTCCATCTCCTCACTTTCAGTCTGTATGTGTCCCTAGGTCTGAAGTGGGTCTCTTGTAGACAGCATATATATGGGTCTTGTTTTTGTATCCATTCAGCAAGCCTGTGTCTTTTGGTTGGAGCATTTAGTCCATTCACGTTTAAGGTAATTATTGATATGTATGTTCCTATGACCGTTTTCTTAATTGTTTTGGGTTTGTTTTTGTAGGTCCTTTTCTACTCTTGTGTTTCCCACTTAGAGAAGCTCCTTTAGCATTTGTTTGTTGTAGAGCTGGTTTGGTGGTGCTGAATTCTCTTAGCTTTTGCTTGTAAAGCTTTTGATTTCTCCATCGAATCTGAATGAGATCCTTGTCGGGTAGAGGAGTCTTGGTTGTAGGTTCTTCCCTTTCATCACTTTAAGTATATCATGCCACTCCCTTCTGGCTTGTAGAGTTTCTGCTGAGAAATCAGCTGTTAACCTTATGGGAGTTCCCTTGTATGTTATATGTTGTTTTTCCCTTGCTGCTTTCAATAATTTTTCTTTGTCTTTAATTTTTGCCAGTTTGATTACTATGTGTCTCGGCGTGTTTCTCCTTGGGTTTATTCCTGTCTCAGACTCTCTGCACTTCCTGGACTTGGCTGGCCATTTCCTTCCCCATGTTAGGGAAGTTTTCTACTATAATCTCTTCAAATATTTTCTCGGGTCCTTTCTCTCTCTCTTCTCCTTCTGGGACCCCTATAATGCAAATGTTGTTGCATTTAATGTTGTCCCAGAGGTCCCTTAGGCTGTCTTCATTTCTTTTCATTCTTTTTTCTTTATTCTGTTCCACAGCAGTGAATTCCACCATTCTGTCTTCCAGGTCGCTTATCCGTTCTGCTGCCTCAGTTATTCTGCTATTGCTTCCTTCTAGTGTAGTTTTCATTTCAGTTATTGTATTGTTCATCTCTGTTTGTTTGTTCTGTAATTCTTCTAGGTCTTTGTTAAACATTTCTTTCATCTTATCGATCTTTGCCTCCATTCTTTTCCCGAGGTCCTGGATCATCTTCGCTATCCTTATTCTGAATTCTTTTTCTGGAAGGTAGCCTATCTCCACTTCATTTGATTGTTTTTCTGGGGTTTTATCTTGTTCCTTCATCTGGTACGTAGCCCTCTGCCTTTTCATCTTGTCTGTCTTTCTGTGAATGTGGGTTTTTTCCCACAGGCTGCAGGATTGTAGTTCTTCTTGCTTCTGCTGTCTGCCCTCTAACGCTCGTTGTTTAAATGGATGGACAGACACACAGACAGATGATTGCCTTAGCCTCCCTAGTCCCACCTTTGCTTGTGGCCCTGCCCTAACCCTGGGCCCTTCCCTTGAATGATGTATTACTCGTATCACTTCTGGTATCCAAAGTCTGATGATGCTACTGCCCCGCCAGCCCCAGAACGTAAGAGCTAGTTGAGAAGTTTAGGAGGATAAAGTCGAGATTCTGCAGAGTGATGTCTGAAGGCTTTCTTGACTGCCCTCTTCAGCCTCTTAACCCCCTGCTCTCCCCACATTATCGTTTTATTTCAATCAGTACCTATACTGCAGTTCCTTAAACATAACAGGACTGTGTGGCTATCTGTGTATGTACTATTGCTTCTCTTCTAATGCCTTTTTTAGTTCTGTCCCTACCAGTTCTTTTTACTATTTATTCTTCAGCTGTGAAGCCTTCCTGGTCCTACTCAGGCACCCCTGGGTGCACGTGGTGCCTGCCTCAGTGTCTGCTTACTTGTCTTTGTCCCCTGTAGGCTGGATTTCTTCAGGGCAGGAACTATGTCTTTTTTTTTTTTTTTTTTTAAATCTTAGTTTGCCCAGAGCCTATCACAGGGCCTGACATTTTGGAGATACTAAATAAACATATGGAGGATGGCTTTTATTAATGCCAGCTAATTCTGTCATTCCCTGTGTCGTGTGCCTTGTTAAACATACTTAGTGAAATAAAATTAAAGCCAATTTTAGCAGACATTTAGTGACCTAATAAATAGGAAAGACAATGCAATTTAATAAAGAGGTTATTATTCTGAGATGTAAAATACTTGGTTTCTAATCCTCCTTATTGTCTGTATGATGTCTGCTTTTTTTCTTTTGTAAACTATTTAACCTTTTTAGTTTCTTCATCTGCAAAGTGCAGGTGGTGGTACTTTACCTATAAATCAGCAGGTTAGACCAGATGCTGTTCTAACCTCTTTTCCAACTTTAAAATTTATAATTGGTTGTTTTCTGAAACTTACTTAGTTTCCACTCACCCTAAACATGTTCTTTTAATAAGAAATTGTATTTTCATCAAATAGAAATCTTGATATTGAAAGGAAAGTCACAAAATAAAAAAATCAGCAGGTTAGACCAGATGCTGTTCTAACCTCTTTTCCAACTTTAAAATTTATAATTGGTTGTTTTCTGAAACTTACTTAGTTTCCACTCACCCTAAACATGTTCTTTTAATAAGAAATTGTATTTTCATCAAATAGAAATCTTGATATTGAAAGGAAAGTCACAAAATAAA
>NW_020172779.1:17271259-17300279 GCF_003031525.2 Neophocaena asiaeorientalis asiaeorientalis
TTTTTTTTTTTTTTTTTTTAAATCTTAGTTTGCCCAGAGCCTATCACAGGGCCTGACATTTTGGAGATACTAAATAAACATATGGAGGATGGCTTTTATTAATGCCAGCTAATTCTGTCATTCCCTGTGTCGTGTGCCTTGTTAAACATACTTAGTGAAATAAAATTAAAGCCAATTTTAGCAGACATTTAGTGACCTAATAAATAGGAAAGACAATGCAATTTAATAAAGAGGTTATTATTCTGAGATGTAAAATACTTGGTTTCTAATCCTCCTTATTGTCTGTATGATGTCTGCTTTTTTTCTTTTGTAAACTATTTAACCTTTTTAGTTTCTTCATCTGCAAAGTGCAGGTGGTGGTACTTTACCTATAAATCAGCAGGTTAGACCAGATGCTGTTCTAACCTCTTTTCCAACTTTAAAATTTATAATTGGTTGTTTTCTGAAACTTACTTAGTTTCCACTCACCCTAAACATGTTCTTTTAATAAGAAATTGTATTTTCATCAAATAGAAATCTTGATATTGAAAGGAAAGTCACAAAATAAACAAAGCAAACATTCTAATGAGAGAAACAAGCTAAAGGTGAGTGGCTCTGAATGTTTTGAATTCTGAAACAAGTTTTGAAAAATAATTTTAAAAGTGAGATCCTTTTTAAAATGCAACCTCACCTTTCAAGATGTATAAACTAGAATTGTCTTAGAAATTTTAATCATATTATTTTTTAACTCATTTAATTATGGTTGCATCAGCCTTCTATTCATGGGAGGTATTTACCATTCACTAATATCCCTTGATATCTTAATATTGTGTAATCATTCTAAGCTTTTGAGCCTGAGCTGATGGGTTAATCACCTTAAACATACGTGCAGTGGGGCGTTCTAGATGAAGTCGTAGGAGTTCATCAGAGTATGAAAGCTCTCTCAGGTCCTTAAAATGCTCTGATTATCCAGCTGTATGATGTTTACTGAACAGAATGTGGAATTGTCCTGAAACCACCCCATCTGGTGTGGCAGTGCCTACTTGAGCCAGGCAGGGGATGGCTGGGCACACGAAGGACTTTTACACGTTTTAGAGAAGGATGTGCACTGGGCCGTAGGCTGCTGGGCCGTAGGAAGTAGCAGAGCCAAGTACATCTGACTAGAGCACCAGGCGCTTTTCTCTTCAGATCCTCCGATCAGGGCCTCCCCACGGGAGATGTGGTGTGCAGTGGAGCACGTGTTCCCCCCGTGCTTCCCCGTACGCTGCTGCCCCAGCCCTCACAGTGCTGCCGGGTGGTGTCTTCTGCCAGACAGGAGGAAGGAAGGAAGGAAGGTCACTAAGCCACAGACACACGGGATAACCCAGCCTGCCCTGTGCAAGGGTGGACATCCCGTCCAGTGGCCTGCGGGATGAGAAGTGGGTGAACTGAGATTGGATCCCAGGTTCCCTAACCCGGGGTCTAAAGCTTTTATTCACAGTGTTCTAGCTTGTGTAGTGTTTACGACCTAGAAGAAGTGAGAAAATAAGTGAGGAAAGAGTATAAGAACCAGAGCCAGAGACACAATCGTAACTGTATAGCGGAGGCATCCCTAGCCATGGACCTTTCTTCCAGATTGATGCCCTTGTCTGGTCTGTCTGACTGACTGAAGAGGATCCTGAGCTTCCTAGGTGCTTCTTTGTAAAATCATCAACTTCAGTCTTAAGGTCAGAAGTTGCTGCTTTAATTTATTACATGTTTGGAAGGACAGTATCTGAAGGAGATGGCTTCATTTGGAAGCGATCACAAGGGTGTAGGACAGTGTTCTCCTGACTGTTTTAGTCCTCTCATATTTTTCTGATTCCGTAACCACAGGAGAACAGTGTGCTCTGCAACTTTTAGAAGTTGATGGAAGAAAAGGCAGCCGCCGTTTGTTGGGTATTTACTTTACAGAACATAGTGTGCCGCGCACTTCTCCTGTATCATCTTATTCAACCCTCACTTCAGTCCTGTGAGGTAAACACGATCACCAGACCGTTCAGAGAGATTAACTAATTTTTCCCAAATCACACTTCTAGTAAGTAATGAAACCCACATGCCCTTGTTTTTCTTAACCAGCACTTTGCTCAGCACTTTACGTGGATCTGTCATATCCTTAAAACACCACATGAGATATCAATACTTTCTAGAAGTCATACAACTGATTGGGGCAGAGCTAGGACTTAAAGCCCAGCAGTCTGGCTCCAGAGCCCACGCTCTTAACCAGGATCTGGTGCTTCCTGGACAAGTCAGTTTCATCTAATTTAAAACTCTGTTTGCTTGCGGACAGAGAAACTGACAAGTGAATGGGAAAAATTATTTCATCACTTCAGACATGAGGGTTCCTATGCGAAACTTAGAGCACGAGGCCCATGATTGGTTAGTTGCTGGTTTTACTAGTCCTTCTGCAACTACTGGAGGGTGTGTCCTCATAGGACTTCTGCCATTGGTTAACCTAACCCAAGTGTGAAGGGTCAAAGAGACAGTTTAAATGGGAGCAGAAATCTATACCTTGTGTTTGTACACAAAGACATGCCTTTCCTGCCTGTTCTGTAGCATCAGACTCGTTAAAGCTGTAGGAAAAGAAACTTGTCTCAAGAAAAATGCTGCTACCGCCATCAACAGTGTCCTTGTCTATAAAAATGGCTCCACGGGGACCACCATTTCTCCGTCGGCCCTAAGAATAAACTCTTCTGAAATTTTGTCAACTAGTAACATCAGTGAAAGCCTGTAGGGGAAAACCAAATATATCTTTAAAATGTACACGTAATTCTGTAATGTAGACTTTGTTTAAAGACTCAGGGAAGTCACATTCCTTGTCATTCTTCTGAGAGCTCACCTGAAGTTTTAATTGTATGACTAGTCTGGGAGTTTCGGTCCAGGTGAGAGTTGTACTAACAGCAAATTTTCCCATTGCAGTGACTGCTGGCGTAATTTTTTTGACAAGTGATCTCTAAACTGCTTCAATTATCTTGTTTTCCACAGTGAGAAATTTAATTAAAACAGTTACAGATTGTGAAAAGGTTATTTATGAAAATGCATTTTAAATGTGGATTGAAAAGCCTAGATAAAAATTTACCTAAAATTTTTATTTTAGATAAAAAGATGAAGGTTCTATAATTTTTTATATCCATTTTACCAGAAGCAAGAATAAGAGCAGTGGGCAGTTTACTTGAAATGTCTATCAGGAGCTTCACGAGTCTATCTCTTTCCTAAATTGCTTGAAAAGTTGACCTCTTTCGTAGAAATGTAAAACCTTAGGAAATAATTTCAGATTTTGAAGTTGTGAATATGAAGGGATTTTGTTTTTGTTTTTCCTCCTTTAAGCAAAAACAACCCCCCAAAATGTGCTTTATTAATAAGGGAGTAGAGGACTCTGAAGTGGCAATGTCTCTAAGGCATGGAAAGCAGATTCTGTCTCCCTAACTAGGCTTGCCCATCCAAGTAAGGTGAGCGAGCGATTGTAGTTGAGCTAATGTGAGGGGCGTGTCACATCCCTTGGGTGAATCAGGGCAGAGGCCGGGAGGAACTTGAGAACCACTAGACTAGTCCTCTGTTACAGTGGATTTCCCACAAGAACCTGCCATCTTCGTTTTATTGTTTTCCTTGAGCTTTTCACCAGCATGTGTAGAACTCAGTCCTCGCCTGCAAGTAGACCAGAGTCTACGAAGGAACAGTTATCACCCTCACTCTGAAGCCTTTCACAATCCCCTGGAAGCGTCAGGTGGTCATTATTTGGATCCACATGTGTACATCCTATTTGGGGTACTTAACCTTAGAGTGATGTGATCGCTCCTTTATTTGTCTTACTCTTTCCCATTATATTTTAAGCTGATGCTAGGGGCCATCCCTTTTTATCCACAGAGCCCAGAATTGAGTAAGTAATCAATGTTTGATTTCTTGATTCAGAAACAAAGCCCAGTGATTATTCAAGAGAGGAACACCTGCAATTGACTTACATACAGAGTGTTTAGGGAGGACAGAGGAAGGAAGGAAGGCTAACGTGGGAAGACTTTCCAGAGGAAACTGTGTAAACCAAACAGGAAAAGGGGCTGGCAGCACTCAGACAGGGAGAGCTGGGGGGCGGTGCGGGGGGGACACTTTGCATGAAGGCTCACATGACGTTCAAAGGCATAGGTGCAGGCGTGTGCAGGGACAGCCAGAACACTGCTGGTACAGGACTGATGAGGTTTACTAGCGTCTTTTTATTTATACCTTTATTTTTATTCTATTCAGGTTGTTCATAGGTAGAATAGAGCTGAGGTACGTAGCAGTACATGGAATCCTGAACGATACTTTAGGGCTAACGCAGTTTAAAGTAAAACCACATCATCAGGTTGGGTGATACAAGTGGAAGACCAGCTGGCCATCTCGATATGTCCTCCTAGTGTGACATTATCTTGGGGAGTTCATTAAGGTACAGGGTCTGACCCTCAGTTTTATAGGGTCAGGCAGAATATCCGTGGTTAAAAGCAAAGTCAGGAGCCGAACTCACTAGTTTGCAATCCTTGCTGTGCCTTTAATTGCTGTGTGACCTTAGGCAAGTTGCTTAACTGCTCTGTGCCTCGATTCCTAGTCTGTAAATGGAAATATTAGTGCTTATCACATGGGGTTGTTAGGAAGATTAGGTAAATTAACATATGGAAAGTATTTAGAATAGCGCCTGGCACATTAAAAGTAATATTTAGTTCTTCAGTTTACCAGTATTGCTCCAACTTTCAGGGCCAACTCTTGCTAAATGTGCCCCAAACATTAATATTTGAAAGACAAAATATACAGTACTATTCACACCCACCAGGAAGATTAAAGTTAAAAAGATAGTTTCAGGTGTTAGCTGGAATGGGGTGCTATAGGAATTCTCATCCACTGTTGTGGGAATGTAAGTCGATGCAACTGCTTTGGAAGAATGTTCGGTACCACATGTTAAAGCCGAAAACATGCCTCCCCAAGAGCCAGAGATTCTGCTCTGGGAACCACTCAACAGAGACTCATACGTGGATGCACCATAAGACGTGCCTAAGAGGCATGCAGGCAAAACTAGAAAGAAGCAAAGTATTCATAACTGGGGTGGATAAAGAAGTGGTAGTACAACCATACAGACCAAGTTTTCACGCAGCAAGAAGGAACCAGGGGTTGCTGCCTGCAGCACCGTGGGCAGATCTCACGGGCACGCAGTTGACTGAAAGAAACCTGGCACGAAGGGGTAGCCACTCTGATTCCATCTCTGTGAAGCTCGAGAGCAAGTTAACCTCCCTGGTGGTGTTGAAAGTCAGGATGGCGTTCCTTTGTGGGGGAGATAATAATAACTGAGGGTGCGCACAAGGGGAGCTACTGGGGGCTGTTGATGTTGCCTTTCTTGATCCGGGTGCTGGTTACATAGCTGTGCTCACTTGGTGAAAATTCACTAAGCTGTGCACTTAGGATTTGTACCTTTCTATGAATTATTTTATGCTTGAATAAAAAGTTTAAAAATGTGATCAGTCTGTGTATTAAAAACATTGTATTAGACAGACCAGATACTCTTGTTTATAACAGAACAGCACGTCTTCCTTCAAGCAGATTTGTTCAAGCCGAACAAACCTTCAGCACATCTGGTCTCTCTGCTGTTAAACCAGATGAGAATCTGAAGGTTTCTGGGTGAGTCTAAAAGCTGAGCAAGGAGTTATCTTAATCCTAACATTATGAAACTCTGATAGTTGATGTTTTCATTGTGGAGAAACCTCTGCACCATGAATTAGGTGTGCACCTAGGTGGGCCAGGAGCCCCTTCCCCTTCGTCACGGGACTGGAAGCACTTGCTACCTCTCTCCTGGCCAGTCACATAAGAACACTTGGAAGGATGAGTGAACCCATATAAATCCGTCGCTGCCAGCCAGGCATCCATTCAGGAAGTGCTTCTTGAATGCTTTCTTGTGCCAGGCACTGGGGACACAGTAGTAAACAAGGTAGGCGAAGCCCCTGTTCTCAGGGAGACTGCATTTCCAGTGGAGGACATAGGTAATAATCAAATATATTGGGTGCTGATAGGAATCAGCTGTCAGACCCTTTTAGCATTTCTGGCTGATTTTCCCTTGGGGCAGCCTTTCTCATCTGGGGTTCCAGAGCCCACAGAACACAGAAAATGATGTGCAGAATTATTTCCTGAGCTTCCCAGGGGTGGTACAAACGACTGCTGTTCTGGATGCACAGGAGAGACGTGAACTCACTTCATACAGAGTGGACACCTTAGGGCACCGGGCTTCACTCTCTGGTGGAACCCTGGTTGAGAAAGGCTGTGAACGCTTCTGCCAATTCCTGAAGAGGTAGCTGAGAAGCTGAATTGAGCCTTAAAAGAAATCCAGAATTTGGGAAGGATAAAACAAAATAGTTGGAGTTTAAGGCTCCCCAAGTTTGGGTTTAGGGGGCTGATTAATCCCCTAGGCTTTGGATCAGAACCCAGAAAAGCTATACTCCCAGAGGAAGGCTTATCATCTCAGTCCTGTGTGGGGTGCAGGTTGCTAATTCTTCTGTCCCCCACCAAGAGCAGGTACACAGTCTCTCTAGAGAAATAGAACAGTGTAGGCCTTAAATTATTTCTCTTAATTTTTCATATGTAATGGCAGTTAATCAAAAATTACAGGCATACAAGATGAGGAGACAGTAAGAAACAGACCACGATAGATTCATATAGCAGACGCAAACTTTAAAATAACTATGCTCTTTATAATCATGGAATTAGAAGATAAAGTTGATGATTTAAGCAGACAACTGGAAAATATAGAAAACAGCTATTTTAGAACTGAAAAAAAAAAAAACGGAATGGTTTTAGTTGCAGACTAGACACAGTTAAGGGAAGAAATAGTGTACTGGAGGTTAAACCAGTGAAACAGAAAGACAGAAACCTGGACGACACAGAAGATCGCGTGACACACAAGAGCCTCCAGCGGCACCTCATTCCCTTCAAGCCCCAAAGGTGTGATGCGGCGCCTGTACTTCTCCCCCGGCTCCCCCGCTCAGGCCTCTGTGTCCGCTGTTCCTTCTGCCTGAGATGCCAGCATAGCTCGCTGCTCCGTTGGCTCACGTCTGTCTGCGGTCCTTTCTGTGAGGACGCCTCTGGCAGCTGTCCGAGATCTCCAGCTCCTCCTTGCTCTCCCTGTGTCACGCGCTGTGTATGTGAGCATTGACGTTTGTCTGCTTCCCCGCTGGAATGTAAGCCCCATGAGGACAGAGGTGTTCGTTTTGTTTTGTTTGTTCAACACGATATCCCCAAGGGCTCGGAGCAGTAGGCATTCAACAAATGCCTGCTTCCTGGGGAAGATGGCAAAACCGATACCAAAATCCCTAGCATGAGTTACATAATGTGGGCTTAATAAAATTTAGTTATCCCCCTTTTTCTCATCTTTGTGGAATTTCTGGTTTAATTTTATTTTCTTTAATTTTCTATTTACAAGTTTTCCCTTCCCTTTGTGGGATTTCTGGGTTAACCTCTTCGTTATTTTCTGTATTGTATTATATTGTATTTCTTGTCAAATCTAGATAAATCTAGTTCTATCTCAGATACAAACTGAGAGAAGAGAAGACTTTGAATAATTGATGTAGATGTGTTTTTAAAAGCTGTGTTCAGATGTGGATAGAATTACAACTACTGTTGGTCAGCCGTTCCTTTATCTAAAAACCACAGTAGTCGTTAATACTAGTATTTGCAGAATGAAAATGTAGACATCACAGTTTAAGAATTTATCACATTCAATAAAAGAAAAATACCTGGATAGCTCTGATGTTTCTCTGGCCTAATAGCTTGAGAGTGTTAAAGGGAACAGGTCTTCAACAAAATGGAACTAGCTTTATTGGGCAAGAACTGTGCCAAACAGCTTTCATAGATTTTTTTTGGTTAATCCTCCCACAACCATTGGAAACAGCCAGGATGTGGATTATGATTATAAAATTGAGGTGGAAGGAGGGTAGGTGATTTCCCCGAAGCCACATAGCCAGTTAAGAGGCAGAGCTGGAATTTGAACGTGGGCATCAGACTCCAAAGACCGAGATGAAGAAGTTGTATGAGTCTAGAAGCTGCATAATATACTCCTCACAGCCATAGACCAGCACGTGGGGATGCAGTTTGATTGTTGAATTAATGATGTCTTATTTAAGTGATTATGGGGGACAGATTCTTATTTAGCATTGTTATTAATGTTGTGGTTTTGTCCTTAATTATAAAATAACTTGGTTATGTGATGTGTTCACGGTCATTTCTGGTACTCAACGAGGAAATTAGTTTATTCAGAACCCCAGCAAGAATGAATTTCTCAAAAGACTATTTTTAGCTAATGTGTGTGTTTTATAAACTCAAAATAATCATGGTAAGAATAAACTTAAATAATCTTTTAGCACTCTATTTTATGTGAAAACTTTTTACATTTTGAAATGACCAGGTTTCACCCTGGTGAGGTGGTGTGTAGTCAGCATAATTGTCTCCTTTTAAAAGGACTCAAAACCTAAACATTATTTTCAAATCACTTTTGTAAATTCTCTGTTTAAAATGGTTTTTCCCAGCTTAAATTTTATGCTTGATTTTACTTGTGACAGAAATAGAATTAAACGCTGTTTCCTTTATCCTAGAAAATCTTTTCTCTTCAGAGCAAGATTTCTTTGGTGCTGGGCCATATGTCGGTGGAGTTTTCAGGTCGGGAATGGCAGATGAAGGACCTCTGCCTGTGTTAGGGCATGTTTTGCCATAATGTGACCCCCCTGACACCTATCAAGTGTCCAGGTCACCCTGTCAGTTCCATTTAGACATCTTCCTTATCGAAGACAAAAACTCAGAAGTGGATCTTGATGAATAAGTCTCTTATAATGATTCAAGAATGTTTATTAATATACATTTATTTCTTGTCCATCTTTGTTCACTCTTTTTAATAATGTTCTGACTTTCAGGAATAGAATACAGAGGTGTTTTTTTTTAAATATTTATTTATTTGGATGTGCCAGATCTTAGTTGAGACACGTACGTGGGCTCCAGTTCCTGGACCAGGGATCGAACCCAGGTCCCCTGCATTGGGAGCACGGGTCTTAGCCACTGCACCACCAGGGAAGTCCCGAATACAGAGTTTTACTGGGAAATTTTTTTCCTGAGGGCAGGGAATGTAAGATTGATAGGTAACGTTTGCAAAAAGAATTCAGGTGAGGTCTCCCTATCAAAATTTACACTATATGAGTAAATATTGCATTTTACTCTAGCACATCTCCTCAATTCGCATTCATCTTAGAGAAGCTATTGCTATGTTTCCTGCCGCTTGGTCTTTAATTAGTTCCTTTCTTTATTCATTACTGTGTTCCCGACATTGAGAACACAGGAGAACAAGGTCTGTTCCTTCCTCTTAAGGACCTTGTAGACCAGGGGGAGAGAAAGGAGGCAGAGAAATAATTGTGGGCACTGAGTACGTGCAAGTTATCAGTTATCAGGGAAGCACAGAGAAGGGGGTGATAATTCAGCCTGGAGTCTCCCAGAGAAAGACCTAAAGAGGGAACAGCATGTGCGGAGAAACTGCAGCATGAAACAGACAGGCTTCCTCAGGGCCCTTAACGTGTGGATGAAGCTGACCGCACTGTCTCTCTCGTAGGAGCCAGGAGGGAGGAGTGGAGATTTGTAAGCAAGGAAGCAACAAGCTTAGGTTTGCATTTTAGCAGATAATTCTGGAGAAAGGGTTAGATGAAGAAGCACTAGGCAGCTTCTGGGTGATTCTAACGTAGTCACGTTGGGAATGTAGAGGAAAGATACGAGAGAGAAATAGGAGATAAAGAAAGATTGGCAGGTGGAATGGTGGTGAGATGGGAAAGTGGAGGCATGGATTCTGTCTAGGACAGGAGTCCTTCAGAGGTTCGTGCAGACCGATGGTCTCCTAGCACTTGGTTAGAGAGGCGTGCCTGCAGAACTGCCTCACTCACAGGTACAGGACCCTGTTTTTAAAGTGCAAAGAAGGGGGATCTTTGCAGCGCATTTTAACAACATAAAGGAGCTCTGTTAAGCTTCTTCCAGAGGAAATTCAGTTAAGTTGCTTAGAATCAAGGAGTTTATCATGCCCAGTGTCCTCACTCTGGGTCGTCTGAGGAATGGCTCCAGAGATGTGTAGACAGGCGGAGGCAAACTCGGGGCAGCTGAGAGGACCCGGTGCAGGCGGGATTTGGCGCGCTTTCCTCAGCAGCGTTCAGTCCAGCCGTCCAACGAGCACTTGCTGAGTGGTCCTCCTTAGGTTCCGGCCCTGCCATTACTCGGTGCAAAAGAATCAGTACCCCACAGTCCGTGCTCATAAAAAACAGTAGGTGAGGCCAGAGCCAGTCAGTCGTTTCTGTGCAGTAACAGCGGCATATGTTGGTCCATTGTTGGCGTAACAGGTGTGGTGGACTCTGCGTTTGTGGGAGAGACAGAGGAGGAGGTTCACTGGAGCCTCATCGTGAAAAATGGACTAGGCAGAGAAGGCAGGTGCAGAGACTCACAGGCAACAGCATGTGAACTGGAAGGAACTTTCACGTGAAGCGCCGGACTCACTGCAGAGCAGGGGGCCGACACAGAGACTTTGCGGCATGTCGTGAAGGGGAGCGTTCTCTAGGAGAAAATGGAAATACGAGAAGTTACGCAAAGACGTCAAGTGTAAAAAGACATCGTTCCGCACATCTGAGCTCTGCCGACAGTGGAGTCCTGAGTCCCCGTCCCAGGTCCTGGCGCCTTTTAGGAGTGGATTCTGAGCTTCTCTGTGATGGAATTATTGATAGGTCAGCAGCATCCCCGCTACACTAGATGGATGATTCCACTCGATTATTTGTGAACTTGTGACAAAGAATGCACTCACTCTTGTTTAAAATTTCTAACTAGCCTCAGAAAAATACGAAGAGGAGTTTCATAATGTCAGATTATTTAAAGGGAAGCAGCCAGTTGTTGGGGACACTGGAAGATAAGAGCATTAGGAGAAGAGGGACAGAGAGACAGGGTTGCTCTGCCTCAGATCCCCGAGCCCTCAGACAGAAGCCCTCAGGCAGCCTGCCACCCTCATCCTTCCCTGTAGTAACCATTTGTTGATCCTTTGCTGGCTGACCTCCCCAGCTGTTCTTAGCCAATGACCTCATCTCCTTCTTGCAATAAAATAGCAGGTCATCAGCAAGAATCCCCTCCACTCCCTCCCAGAAACGTACACATTCATCCACAGTCACACTCCTTTTTCTTCTGTCGGGTCCCAGTCTGCTTTTATGCTTTCCTATATTTTTCACGTCCTGTCCATTGAACAGACAATACTTGTGATGGAAGAGGCTGCACCCCCAAGGCCAAATCCAACTGTGAAATCATCGTC
This sequence comes from Neophocaena asiaeorientalis asiaeorientalis, assembly GCF_003031525.2. Classification (NCBI taxonomy): domain Eukaryota; kingdom Metazoa; phylum Chordata; class Mammalia; order Artiodactyla; family Phocoenidae; genus Neophocaena; species Neophocaena asiaeorientalis. The sequence continues at coordinate 17,282,577 of NW_020172779.1, forward strand.
ATGAAAGAAATATTGTGAAAATTGCATTTTTAATCTTTAAAGTCTTCACTGTAAAATATGAAAGTCAATAATTCAGTGGCCTAAACAATTTGAAAATTCAGAATAATTGAACAAGGAATGAATGACATAAGTGTAGGTTTTAAATAGTCTGCTACTTTACATTTCAGTTACTTAAGGAGATTCCAGTCATTTACTGGAGTTTAAAGTCTTGATTCTTTTAAATAAGCATAGAAAGAGAACTCTGCATGGGTGAAGCCATATTTTTTTCAGCTACTAACAAATGACTGAAGCAGCCGTGGGCTCTGCATTTTGCCAAGCTACGTGCTCAAGGCAGTGACCTAGTTGCAAGTCCCGCCCTCCAGACTGACCTTCCCGGCTCTATGCCCACAGTTTCCAGAGACAGTCCCGAAGTGCGGAATCTAAATCCACACTCCGTAACTTGGCCACGCGGGGTCTGGTATATGGGTGTCTCCGGCTCATTGCTCTCCCCTTTCGTGTGCATTCCACAGTGTGCTCACCTGAACCCTGGGTGAGAAGGGTTCTTGTGTCTGTACCTCCATTGTTTTGCACCTGCTGTTCATTCCGCCGAATTTTTAATAAATTTTCCCAGCTGCTTTTGCTTTTCTCTGCTTTCAACACTTCTGGGAAATTTTCTTCCCCTTTCCCTTTCCCGGTGCCACGCCGGGTGCTTCCCTTCGCCACAGCGTGTGACACGTTGCCTGGTAGTTCTCTTCAGTCGCCTGTCATCTCCATCCCGCCAGCGACCTCACTAGACAGGGCACCCCTTTCCCGCCACGGTGTCTAGCAGGAGTGCCAGCTACAGGGTAGGGGGCTAAGTAAAGGATTTTTTTTTTGGTTTTTGTTTTTTGGGTTGTTTTTTTTTTTTAACGCGGTAAGATTACTTTCTTTTTGTTGAGATGCTAGCTGCTTTTGTTAATTCACCAGAATTGTAATACCTGCAGTTTGCTACTTGTAACTAAAATCAACTCAAATATTTTTGTTTGTTTGAATCTTATCTGAGAGCTTTCTCCTCCTTGCGTTGGTCACTGGAAGATCATAGCTATATTAGTAACCTGCCTTCAGCTACTGCAAGGGACACCATGGCTTACCAATATGTTCTAAGGATATTCTTGACCTTTATTCTTCCTCTGCCCCTATTTAATGAGTATTCCTTTTAGATTCTATCCACGTTCAAAGTTCTGAACACATAGCTCTTCAGCAAATATTCAGTTCCTCCTTTATGAGAAAACATTTTTTAAAATTTAAGGTGGTCACGTACAAATTGTATAAGCCTTACCCCTGCAAAGGTAGTATCATCCCTTCAGATTAATAGTTGTCTTACAAAATGGAGCACATTACAATATACCTTGCCATTCAGATACTTTTGCTTTTCTAAATCAAATAAATTGAGATATACTATTTAGTAGATGCTTCTTAAAAGAGAGTAGCTAAGGTCAGCACTTTAAAATCAGTCACTTGGCTCCTCCCCTTGTGTGTAGTGGCTGCTGACGTTCATCACCTGTGAGTCTCATCATTTTAGAAATCCAGGAGAGAGGTCGGCAAGGGTAATGCTTTACTAGGATAGTTAACAATGTAAGCTATTCTTTATAAAGTTCTTAATACATATCTGGCATTTTGCTGGAATACATACGTATGTATATGTAATTTCTCATCCTTTCAGGATACTTATTAAGGATTCACATTTTACAGGTAAAGAAACAGATTCTGGGGAAGTGGATGAACTTGACTGAGATCAGGGACAGTAAAACGCAGAAGCCCATCTGACTCCACATCTTTTCTCTTACCCCTTGACCACATTTCTCCACTTCAAAAGCTCTGGTGATGATCATTAAATTGATTACCATTGATAAAACTGATGTTCCAAAATACTTAGATTATTTCCTGGCTCTTTTAAATATTAAGTAGATACCAGTAAGTCCAAAGTCACTATGTAATTGATTATCCCCAGAAACTTAGAAATCAGTTGTAGGGTAGGCTTCACACTTTCATAGATATAAATGTCATTGAGCAACGTATCTAATTTGATCTTACAGAATGATCATCTCTCTGGACCTTTTTCAGTTTCAAAATACCTTTAAAATAACCATAGTGTACTTGTTATCACATCTGCAACATGTCCTCGTAGAACTAGGAGAATGGCTTTAGCTCTTTTTGGGTTGTTTTTTATTGTTGAGTAATGAGAGTTCTTCATATATTCTGGACACTAGACCATTGTCAGATAGGTGATTTGCAAATATTTTCTCCCGTACTGTAGATTGTCTTTTCACTTTCTTGCTGATGTCCTTTGACACAAAAGTCTTTAATTTTGCTGGAGTCCGTTTTATTTATATATTTTTTTGGTTGTTTGTGCTTTTGTTAGCATATCTAAGAAACTAATAACTAAGGTCACAAAGAGTTACACCTGTGTTTCTGCTGTTCAACCTGGCTAGTGAATTTTTCACTGGAGTTGTTACACTTTGCACCTCAAGAATTTCTTTGGATTCTTTTCTGTATTTCTTATATCTTTATTAATATTCTCGATTTTGGTGCGGCATTGTTCTAATACCCTTCTTTAGCTTTTTAGATACAGGCTATCATTTAGTTCCTTGAATATATTTCAAATAACTGATTTAAAGTCTTTGTCTAGTGGGATGAATTGGGAGATTGGGATCGACCTATATATACACTAATATGTATAAAATAGATAACTAATAAGAACCTGCCGTATTAGCACAGGGAACTCCACTTCACTGTACAGTAGAAACTAACACAACCTTGTAAAACAACTCTACCCCAATAAAAAATAAAAATAAATAAAGTCTTTGTCCAGTAAGTTCAGTGTCTCAGCTTCATCAGGGATATTTTTCTACTGACTACTTTTTTTTTCTCGTGTATAGACTATACTTTTGTTTTTTCTTTGCATGTTGCATAATGGTTTTTGTTTGTTTAAAACTGGACATTTACTATAGTGTGTCTGTGCGAAAATCAAGTTCTCCTTCCTCCCTAGGATTTGTTTTTTTCTTGCTTTAATTACTTTTCCAAACTGATATTGTAAAGTGGATACTTATCATGCGTTGCCTCAGAAGTGTCTTTTCTCTCTTGCCTTGGTGGTCAGCTAATGGTTGGACAGAGATTTTGTCAAATGCTTGGAAATGAAGTGTGTAGTCTTTACCAAGAGGCCGAGGGTACCTGCAGGAGCTTGTCTTCAACACTGAGCCAACCAGTTTACAACTAACTGGCTTAGCCTTGACTTTCCTTCTTATACTGAACCTCAAGGTCAGCCAGAGGAGAGCTCAGGGCCTTCTCAGGTCTGTCCTGGGCAAGTACCTGACACTGTAGCCTTTGAGATTCCAGAAATATGTCAGAACTTTGCAGAGCTGGTAGGGACATCTCATTCCCCCACTTTTCCTTGTAAGCTTTGTGGTTAGCCTGTTATTTGCTCCAGTCTTTCTCCACCACTTCAAGCAGCTAATCTCATAAACAATTGCCTCTGATTATTTTCTTCAGATACCCTGAGGGAAAAGACTTTGCTCACTGGACGAGCTCCCGGTCAGGTCAAATAAAGGCAGTCCTCTGGGGATGGGGTTTTGAAAGCCTCCACCCTGCCCTGCCCCCTCCAGTGACCTCCAGCCTGCTGGCTTCCTGCATGCTGGATTGCGGCTCCTGCAGAGCCGGGGGGTGAGGGGTGGGAATAGGACCGAGCTCACCCTTCATTCCAAGGTGCGGCCAATTTTTTAAAATATAAATGCTCCCTAGATCTCTGCAAGCCTTTGGTTAACTTCCAGGCATCTAAAAATGTTGATTCTAACCATTTTTGCCAGTTTCTCTCTGCTTTTTCAGGAGAATTTTTGGAGGTTCTTACTCTTATCATTTTCACTGATGTCACTTTTATATTTTTCCTTACATTATAATTAGATATATAGTTAAATGGTCGCCGAATTAATTCACTAAAAGCAGAATGCGTCTTCCTTTCCAGAAATTTCTCTGAACTTTTTTGTCTTCTCCTGTTATATTTTAGGACTATGATGATGGATATGGCACTGCTTATGATGAACAGAGTTATGATTCCTATGATAACAGCTATAGCGCCCCAGCCCAAAGGTAAGAGCCAATCTTTATGACCAGACTCCATAGCAGACACTTGTGCCCTTCCACAGTTGCTGTACTCTGGGAACAGGGTGGTGATTGGCCAGTGACGGTGATTTGACTCGGCCTGCTTTGGTTTTGTTTGTTTTCATCGGAGAAGCACTATCTTATCCTACCGAATAGCATGTATTGCTCTCAACTTGACTGTAGTACTAAAGCAATGAGTCTTGGAAAATAAAAGTTGAAATTTTATTTGCTCTAAAAATTTAACTTAAGCTTTCAGTATATTCTAAGGAAGAACAGTGTCTACCAAGTCTGTGGCTCTTCAAGTCCTAAGGCCCAGAGTCATATCAGAAATGTGTAAATATCCCGCATTGTCAGTGCCTGGGGATGGAAGTGACAAAAGTTTTTTTCGGTGTTCATAGATCATTGCTGTTTCTTCGCAGCAGTGCTTCTGTTTTCTAGCAACTTGAAATTCCTATTTGTGAAAAATGAGTGAGTTCTAATTTGTCTTCTGAAGAAGTGTTGACTTAGAAATGAGTGTTATTAGAGGGAAACACAGCTTCATAGTTACGTCTTCTGATAGTAGACCTTGATGTCCATTGATACATGAAATCCGTGTTCTGTTCAGAATGTTTTCCTGAATGCCTAGAAACCTCTTGTTTTATGTTTAAAATTCTGAGTGGTAGACAAAGACAGACATATGCAAACCCAAATACTGGCTTTATGAAGCAGAAATAAATATGGACTACATGGTTATTTCGATGAAGCATAAATTCACTTTTGAACTCATTCGGAGCCAGGCAAGCTTTGAACAGATGGGCACCCTGGTGCTGAGGTTGACAGGGATATAATTTTTTCTCTTTTTGTTCATGCCAGATTTTTTACTTATATAATTTATAACAATTAAGTAGCCTTTAAACTTTGACTCCCAGCTGGTCTTCTTTACGGGAAGCCTTGTGCATGGTGTTTGCATCCTTGCGGGTTTTGGCACGCCCCGGGGGTGACTGGCACACAGTGGACGTTAGACAGGACTTTACGTGTCTCACCCTGTATAGCTGTCCCGGCAGTGTCACGAAGTATGTGGGGCTGTTCCCGTTATACAGATGAAGGGAAGGGGCACAGAGCATGAGATTAAGTAATTAGCCGGAAATCACACATGGAGTGCAATCCAAATTTAAAGACTCACACGTCTCATTTAATCTGAACGGCAACAGCAGGAGTTAATGTGCCTGTTTTACAGATGATGAAACTGAGGCTCAGAGAAGTAAATAACTAACCCAGAATGTGAACCAGACTTGGAAAGCTTGTAGTCTTCCCACTTTAAGCTGTGATAACGTATTAATATGATTGATCACACGCACTCGTTCCTTTGGTCATTTATTCATTCAGCCAACATTTATTAAATGTCCACTACGTGTATTAAACGTAGGCACTGTGCTCGATGTTGGATTACAAAGATTATTGAGACAGAGACCCTCTCCTTGGGAAGTTCACAGGCTAGAATGAAATACAAATATTTAAAAGCAATGTAATGTGGTAATCACGTGAGAGTCTGAGGAAAAACACAGTATTTCCATAAGAAGACAGTGCTCAAGTCTGGTTGGGAACACTGGGGACATTTCACTGAGAAAGTGAAGGGCAAGTAGGGGTCACCAGGGTACAGGCAGGGAAGGACATTTCCCAAAGCCAGAGCAAGGCACAGAGCCTGACACAAGAAGTGCTGCCTGAGCTGGAGGGCGTGCCGCACGGGACAGATGAGGCAGGAGAGGGAGTGACCGCATCCTCCCCAGTCTCAGGGAGCAGGCTCCGGACCGTGGGCAGCAGCGGGGAGCCAAGGGAGCAGTGTGTTCACACCTGGATTCAGAGAAATGGATTAGAAGGCGGTAGAGAGGCCAGGTTGGCAGATGGCGAGCCTGGAGGCAGAGACCCATTAGGAGGCTGGCACGTTCCGAATTATAAGCCCTTTAAATGTCAGGAAGACTCACGTGAAAGAAACACCTTTCATGACAGCCAGCCCACCTGCCCGGAAGTGATCTTTTCAGTGCTACCTGAAGGAGTCACAGAGAATTGCATGAGAATGCCACACGTTGGCAAGTGCGGAAGTCACTGTTGGTCGGTTACTCTTAATATTCATTTAATCCTCATAACCTGTGAAATAAGTGTCAGTCCTTTTAAAGAAGAAAAACTGGTTTACAAAAATTAGGTAACTTGCCTAAGATCATGCAACTTACAAGCGAAGGGGCCCGACTGAGCACCTCGGTCTGTCTGTCTGTCTCCCTCTTCACCATCTACTGTAAATCACAATGAAGCAGCTATATTATGGAGCAGCGTGAAGAAATGGTGCCAGGTGCTGTATTAGTTTGCTAGAGTTACCATAACAAAATACCACAGACTGTATTTAAAGAAACAGAAATTTGTTTTCTCAAGGTTACAGAGGCTGGAGGTCCAAGATCAAGGTGTTGGCAGATCTGCTTTCTTCTGAGGCCCCTCTCCTTGACTCGCAGCTGGCCGCCTTCTCACTGTGTCCTCTGTGCGCGTGCATCCCTGCTTTCTCTTTGTGTCCAAATTCCCTTCCTTGTAATGACAGCAGTCAGATTGGACTAGGGCCCACAGAAGGCCCCATTGTAACTTAATCACCTCTTTAAAGATGATTGATTGTCTCCAGATACACATTATGAGGTACTGGGGGTCAGGGCTTCAACATATGATTTGGGGGGAAAACACCGTTCAGCCTATAACATGCACATATTATAACATCGGTTTAAGTACAACACTATGTATCTCATAATTAGAAATCTAGTATAAACCAGTTAGAGCAGATTTTTTTGAGATCATCCCCAGGATTGAGTAGTGGGTGTCGACCAGGAAGTCACCATCACATCATGTTCAGCAGTGAACGTTGGCTGTGTGCTTGGTGTACTATACCATGGGCTTCACACAGATTCTTTCCCCCCTCAGCATGCCCTGAACTATTGCAAAATTCAAGTCTAAACACGCCATTCCCTTGCATACAGGTTCAGAGAGGTTAAATCGCTTATCCAAACTCAGAAGGCTGAGCAGTGGTAGATCCACATTGGCCCCAAGCATCCTCGTTTGTACTTCCGTTGCCTTTCAACTCTCCTTTTGTCGTGGTTTTGATTTCAGTTACTGAAACTGGTTCCTATTAATATTTTCCATATACAGTATTCAAAGACCTGATATTTTGTGATGCTGCTTAAATCCCTTAGGAATCATGCCTTCATCTGAACTGGAACTGTTGTTGCCTTATCAGACTGCAAGGCCTTAATCAAACCTAAGAATTTCATTTATCCTGCATATTAATGTTGCGGGCTAAGACGAATGAAATTAAGAACTTGGTTTTTCCAATTTTACGTGAGATCCTTTCAGCAAAGGACATTCACGGCCACTACTTTCAAGGAGCAAACAACCTAGTATCCACTAACAGATAATACCATGTAACACTTGATATTCTGGGGTCTAAATTTTCTTGGTTTTTACACTCCAGGTTCTATAAAATTTATTTCAAACTTCAGTAATTCTCTCAATTCAGAATTTGAAAGTACAGTCTGTGCTGTAGTTATATAGCTCAGCGTTACTGCCGAATTCTTTACTTGGTCTCCTTTTAGCTTACAAGCTGTTCTGAAAATGTTCTTTGACACGTCAAGACGTAGTGGAAAGAGCACAGAGCAGAAGTTCTTAGGACCGCACTGTCCACCCTGGCAGCCTCCAGCACACGCGCCTGTTGAACACTTGAACGGTGTCTAGTCCAAAGGGGGATGTGTTGGGGGTGTCAGGCACATACCCGATTCCAAAGGCGGTGTGGAGTAAATAAAGGACGCAAAATAAAGGACGCAAAATAAATACACGATTAAGATCAACATCACCTGTTTATTTTTACTTTTTGTTTAAACGTGGCTACTAGAAAACTCTAAATTACAATTTTCCCTTGGACAGCGCAGAGTTAAAAGATGGCGGTGTCTCTGGCACCAGCACAGAGGAGCTGTGTCTCAGGTTCAGGACAGTGCACCCTCGGGGCAAGCAAGTCAGCTCACCAGGAGCAGAAAGAGAAGTAGAGAGTGTCCAGTAACATTGATCCTTTTGAAACTTCTATTTTAAAGTTTTGTACTATGTTACTACCACTATAGCACACATGTTACCCATAAATAGTTTCAGTTACAAGCTCAAAAACCATTTCTTTGTGATGCAGATGTGTTATCAGAAACGTCTGCAGACCCAGGCCACGGTGTAAGAGTCTGACGGAGCTGGGTTTAGGTCCCACTTTTAACGCTTACTGGTTACGTGACTGTGGGCAAGTCATTTCACCTCTCTAAGCCTCCATTTGTAAAATGTGTAACTTGGTTTTTTCTTTGGAGGATCGACCTGAAGGTTGAACGAGACAGGAAAGCCCACAGCCCTAGTGAACCGCCTGGAGGTAGGCGGGCTGCCCAGCGTCTTCTCTGTGAGGGACTAAATGAGACCTTCCCCGGCGGCGTAGTTCCACATTCCACCAGGTGGTTAGCGTAGCGCTGAGGGAGCCCCAGTGCCCGCCCTACATAGAAAATAGAAAATTCAGCATAGTTCAGCTACGTTTCCCCATCGATGTTTGTGATGGCCCCCATAGCGTAAAACAAGGCATTGTTTATCTAACTTCACACATTTAATGAGTAACAAGCTGTCATCTATTACTGTGAAGAGAAATATGAGCTATTCTTTACAATACTGGAGTTATTCTAATATACATTGGCTCAGAAATAGTTATTGATTCATTCCTGTGGGCACACCGCTCTGGAGTAGCTGCGGTGAATTAAAAAAGAGCAGGTGATAAATGGCCTCCGTCGCACCTGCCCTGACATGACTAGAGCCTTCACAGAGATCATAGTCTGACTCCTGGAAACCCTTTGTAAATGTATCTATTTCATGCTAAACTAAGTGGGATTAGTTTTCATTTGATATTTATAGCATGATGACTATACTTAATAATACAGTATCGCGTTCTGGAAATTTGCTAAGAGTAACTTTCAGGTGCTCTCATCACACGAGAAAATGGTAACTGTGAGAAAATCTGTTAATTATCTTGACTGTAATAATCATTTCACTATGTTTTTGTATCTTATGTACAACTTTTATTTCAAATTCCACAATTTTTTTTTTTTTTTTGCGGTACGCGGGCCTCTCACTGTTGTGGCCTCTCCCGTTGCGGAGCACAGGCTCCGGACGCGCAGGCTCAGCGGCCATGGCTCACGGGCCCAGCCGCTCCGCGGCACGTGGGATCTTCCCGGACCGGGGCACGAACCCGTGTCCCCTGAATCGGTGGGCGGACTCTCAACCACTGCGCCACCAGGGAAGCCCCCAAATTTCACAATATTTTAATCTGTGTTTCCAAATAATTGTAAATTCTCCAAGGAGATATTTGATTCCTCTGATGATCAGTCATAAAGAACGTAGAACAAAAAGGGTTTCCAAAAAGTGCTAATAACCCCCTGAGCATAAGTGGATGGCTCTGTAATAAAAAGTTTATTTTCTTGCGGGTTTAATGTTGACATGCTAATTTCCCGTAGCACTCTGTGGCTTGACGGTATTTTTGAGTACCTATTTCCTTTCATCCTCCAGAATCTCTATGATTTTCCTGAAAACACTTAGAAATACTGAAAAAGGGAATTAGAAATAATAGCTGCTAGTTTTGGAGAGCCTGTTAAGTCTAGCACTCAGCCATCTGCATCCTTTCTATACATTATCTCCAGTTTTCACAGCGGCCCTACGTGCTAAGCTTTTCCATGTACAGAAGTTGAAGATGTGATGTTTAGCGACTTTCCCGAGAGTACGCTGCTGAAGAGTACTGAAGCTTAGGTTTTTGTCTGACACTAAAAACCATTATCCAGCTAAAAAAATTTTAAATGTAAAATCATTGACTTGTTTTTGTGACAAAACAACACCTCAGCCCCTTCATCCAAATAGGCAGAGTAATGGAAACTGTCAGAAGCTACGAGTACTCTTGGTGTGTTTTCAGGTGCCAGTTCCAAGGAACGCAATGAGACAGAAATTAGTGTTGCCGTATGCCCAGCTGTCTAGTTTGCTGTTACTTCTGTCGGCAGCCTTAGCACTGTATGTGCAGTAATGTCTTCTCAAAAGCTGACTTGTAGAGGTCTGAATATAGTTTGGAATTTTCACTTTGGAAATGATGACCTGGTGTTTAGTTTAGGATGTAACATTTAAACATCAGTAAAACTGTCTTTTGGAAGATATTGCTGTGTTGTATCAGGGTTGGCTGTTTTGGATTTTTAAAAGCAGTAATGGTCTGGCCTGGATTAACCACGCCTTGCAATATTTTTGTGAAATATACTTTTACCTAGCCTGCGTTTTTGGCTACTTGCAGCACAAGTGCTGAAGGAGTCTCTTAGCACAAACTAAGCCGTATCGCTATTGACAGACAGATACTTCTAACACAGTATTATAAAGACGTTGACCAAATAACAGAGACAGCAACCCAGATTATACTGTAAAACTGTAAATATCTAAATTCTCAGTCAAGGACCATATGCTAAGAAAAAACAAGGAGATGGCTATAGTGAAAACGAAGCTACAACCTAAAAGGGAAAAGGGAGGGAAAAGCCCAAGGGCCAAAGTTTTAACATGTATAAGTATTGCTGTTAATAATAATTACTGTGCATTGACCACATCTACTGCAGCATTGGTTGTATCTAGATAAGTGTGTGTGTGTGTGTGTGTGTGTGTGTGAGCGCACGTGCACACGAGCATGTATTATCCCCTCTGGTCTTAATTTTAACTCTAAAAGATGGATATTCTCATCCCCATTTTTTTCTTGAGAAAACTGAGGCACAGAGAGAGGTTTAGTAAGTGGTCTGAGTTACACACTTAGTGACATTACTCATCTCCGTCCGTTTTGTTTCTCCTGTTGTCGTGCTTCTCAAAGAGTCGTACACCTATCACTGAGGCTTCACAACGTGATTTCAGGTGGTACGTGGCCGACTTTTTTTTTTACAGTTTTAACAACTAGATTTTAAAGTTTCTGGAAAAGTATGATTACCATATCAAGCACATGATTTTATGAATAGTATTGCTATAAATAACTTACAGTAGGTTTAAGTTAAAATCAGTATAGGGAGTAATATGAAGTCACTAACAGGATGAGTGCTGGACATGGATGGGAAAAGTCCCAGAAGTGGTCCATGAAGGGCTGAAGTTGGGCAAACACCGCCCTCAGCACTTTTCTTTTTTCAAGATTCATTAACAAATTTTGAAGGAATGAGATATCTATCGAGTGCTTATCAAGTGTTAGTTACTATATTAAATGCTCTCATGCCTATCATTTTATTTAATTCTGCCAGATTATCAGTTTTTAGTTTTACAAATAAGGAAACTAATGCTCAGAGAGTTTGAGCTTGACCAAAGTCGCATAGCTAATAAGTAGCAGTCAGGCCTCATATCCAGTTCTCTTTAAGATCAAGTTCTTTTGCTTAACCTGAAGGCAACTAAGATGGGGGGTGGGGGGGAGGTCCCTACAAATACAGAGAATACCAGAACGCCTGAATTGGCCACGTGGAATCTTCAGACATGATCTCCGCAAGTGGATGAAACAGCAGCAGGGCCAAGGCGTGCTAATGGCAGTAAATCGGTTGCCACTGTCGGTTCGCTCGTTCATGTTCTTGAGAATACATGAGATTGATCACTGAGGATTGTGGAATAATGGTAGTATGTGAAAACAGAGTCCACCGGGGAGATGTCCTACATCGTTTGGATTTAGCGCTGCCATCTGCTTAATAGCATCAAGAAGACGACAGTGGTGCTTATGATCACCCACTCATGGCGGTGACAGATGCTGCGGGGAGTAGAGTAAGCATTCCCGGAAACGAGGCTCCTCACCACAGTGTAGATTGTGTGGCAGGGGCTTTCTAATAAGTGCGATTGTTGGGTTATCACACCACGAGTTTAAAATCTTCACTATAGAATTTTAAGTTCTGTTAGATAAGGATCTACTTGGTGAATCTCCCGTGTTTTCTTTCCCCATGTTTCATACGTTCTTGAAACGCATTTTTATTAGCTTTAGAATAACTTTCCTGACGAATTCTGCCCTCTTTCTAGTGAAAGAAAATGATAGAACTTTTGTATAATTCTTGACTCTTACAGTTAGTCATGTGATTTAGTTTAAAAGGCTTGTGGGCTGTGAAACCACACAAACCTGGATTTGAATCCCAGCTGCGTCACTTTCTCACCCGTATTATTTTGGCCGGGTTACTTCTTCGAGTCTTCATTTCTCATCTGTAAAATGACGGCAAGAATATTTGACTTGTGAGGTTGTGATTAAATGAGATAGCAGATGTAGTGTACATAGTGGAAGTTCAGTAAACTTGGAAAGATAACGTACTGGGTGCCGCACGCTGTTCTAAGCATTTTACAGCCTTACTTATGAGTAGGTTACTATTATTATCATCCCATGTTATAGATGAGGAAATTGAGGCACAGAGGTTATGGAATTTCCCTAAGGTTACTGGAGAGTAAATGCTGGGGCTGGCATTGAACGCGGGCAGTCTAAGCCCTCTGCAGTACTGCCTCTCCGTGTAACCTGTTCTTATCAGTTTAGTTATCCCATCTAGCAACTTGTACAGTCTTTTCCTGAGGAAGACTCGAGTCAATAAAATCTCAACACAGAAACAACCTGCATAAAATTATACATGCCACTTTGATTCCCCATTTGTGAAATAAAGACATATTAAAGGCTTCGTTTTAATTTAGATTGTTTAGAGTTCTAAGATGTTTGGAAGCACAGACTTGAGGTCAAAGCTTGAAGTAACTTGTGAAGAATGATTTATAGTAGAGAACGTCAGTGTGCTTGAATTTCTCAGAATCTAGTCAAACCTCATTTACTGGACTCACAACTCCAGAAGCAGAAATAATTCGCATGGGATGTGGATGGTGTTTTTCCCTTTTGTTTGACATCATGAAGGGATGTGTTCTTTTGGAAAGTAATTTACAAGTGTCCATCAAGACCCTTGAAAGTGTTTGTAACCTTTGACCCAGTATTTGCACAATAAGTGTCTGAACTTAGTATATAACGAGTGTTTCACAGTGTAAACATATTTAAGACCTCTTTAAAAATGTTTCTGGCAAAGTTCAGGGAAAGTAATATGGCACTTTAGATATGGGGGAAAAAAAGCAACCTATGCATATCGTCTTGGCCAAAGTAATGTAGATAAAACAGCACCTCAATTAAGGCTGAATCCAGACTTGGTTAAATGAGCCTGAAGGGCGGGAAGACCTGGGTTTGCATCACAGCTCTGCCACTTGCTAGCAGTGCGGCTGCGGTCAAGTTACTCTACCTGTGCTTCAGGTTGTTCGTCTGTAAAATGGGGATGATGATAATAGTAACCACCTCTTAGGTTGTTGTCATGTTAAATGAGTTAATATTCAATATGTGGAAAGCACCTGGCACTTTGTATATGCTATCATGAGCTATCATTAAAATTCTGTAGTATATTATCTAAAAGCCTTGGGGCTATAAGTGTCTTAGACGTAGAATTTTTGAATTTTGGAAAGATAGTGTGTTACATTCCACGTGTTATACAACTCTGGGCGGGGAGTGGGTGTCTGTTTGTGGTTCTCCAGGACAGTGATTGCCCCTTGGATTATTTGACATTTATGATCAAGGAAGATGTGATTACAGAGGGATGGAAAGCATATATGGCAAATTGAAAAACAAGGGGATTTCTGAAGGGGAGGGTGGTTGGTGTTCAGCCTTTGCAGTTTGTAATCCTACCAAGTACAACAAATGGTTAGTGCTAGCAATTAATTTTTAAACAGTACAGATTTAAGGATTAATAACAGGACTCTCTCTTCTATTAGAAGCCATCACATTAGCAGGGCTTCTGTTGATCTGGCCCTGATCTTTCCCTACCTCATGTCAAGTCACCCACTCATACAATCTAACCTTATATTGAATTTTTCGGTCATGACTCATTTATAATTTGCTCAGTTACACACAAAGTAGATCTCAAGGCATAACTATGAGAGTAAATTTAATTCCGTCAGATTCTTCCTGGCCCCTTCAATCATTTTCTTCGCTTACACCTTTTAAAGACATTGCAGTTATTCGGCACATTTCTATAAAAATTACACGCAGTGTTTTTTAGATTTTTCCACAATGGTGCAAACAGGATAATTTGCTTTTCTTTCCATTTTAGTGCTTGCTAGATTGCTTGCAGCAGAGCAGAGGTTCCTTGACTCGGTAGTTAACCTCATCCCACAAGCTTCCTTGATGCTCTCTCTGCCCCTCCCATCCCCTCCCATGTTTACTAAGTACTCAGCCAGTCTTCTGTGTTTCCACAATACTGTATGCTTGCCTCTCTTGGCCACTAGTACCTGCTGGACTGGAGAACCTCTCTCCTTTTTATACAGAGAGGCCCTCAGTGGCAGAAACCCTCTTGTATTTATCCTTTTATCCCCAGTACCTAGTGTAGTGCCAATCAGAGAAGTGACCTGTCTGTGTTTTTCACTTAAATTGATAACATTCAAGAATCCTGCATCTGTTCTAAAAAGAAGTCTGATACCATTGAACATCTAAAGTGAAAATGCAGGTAACCCTCCTTCAACTTGGGCTGTATGGAAGCGTCACTTATACGGCCTAAAAAAAAAAAAGTAGGTGCCCAAGCCAGTCTCCTGTTTATTGTTTTTAATCTGAGTCTTTGTATAGCACAGCTATCTGAAAATTTTTAAACTCTACAGTCAATTTTTATGAGCAACCAAGGTTGAGAACTACTCTTCTTGACCAGTAAGTACTATGCAAATGAGATATTATACATAAAGCACTTTTCAGAGTGCCTAGCAGATAATCGCTAAGTAAATATTTGTTTCCCCAATAAATAAATCATTGGCATGTCTTCCATTCGTTCATTCAGCAAACTATTGAGTACCTACTGTGTGCCAGCAACCATCCTAGGTGCTTGATAAGTACCAGTGAACAAAAACGGATAAAGAATGTGCCCCTGTAGAGCTTACGTTCTAGTGGTGGTCATGTTTGAATATGGCAGGCGTGTTCAGCCTTCTGAGAGGATGATTTAAGACTTGCAGGAGGTGAAAGAGTTTGCCTAAGGGTATATCTGTGGGAGCAGTGGTCTGTACAAAAGCCCTCAGATGGGCGTGTGTCCCGTGTATTCTGAAATCCTTGAAGTTATCATTTTCTTCCATTTGAATTTGTAATTTCAACTTCTCCTAACAGAAAACTTGAGATTTCCCTTTGGAGTAAGGTATTTTTGAACAATTTGGAAGAAAATGTTTTAGCATTTCAGGAATGTGTTGTAATAACTTTTTCCTATCTAAAGTTAATCCCAGTATGATTAAAGGAGCTTGCAAACTTAAAACTGTGAAGTTACAGGAGAAGACTGTGGCCTGTACATGCTGATATCTTGGCCTGTGGCAACTTTGGTAGGCAGAATAATGGCTCTCAAAAATATCCATAGACTAATCTTCCAAACCCGTGGATATGTTCTCTTACATGGCAGAAGGGACTTGCAGGTATGATTAAGTTAAGAACCTCCAGGTTCTTTTTTGAGCGGGCCCATGGTAATCACGAGGGTCTTCAAAAATGGAGGTGGGAGGAAGGCAGAAGTGTCAGAGGAAGTGGTGGCTATGGAAGAAAGGTACAGAAAGATGCAGTGTTGCTGACTTTGATGATGAAGGATGAGGGCCGTAAGCCAAAGAATGTGGGCCGCCTTCAGAAGCCAGGATGGGTAAGAAAACACATTCTCCCCTAGAGCCTCCAGAAGGGAATGTGGGCCCGCCAATACCTTGATTTAACCCAGGAAGACCTATGTGCAAGCCTCTGTCCTATAGAACGATAGCATTATGAAGTATGTGCTGCTTAAGTTGCTACGTTTGTGGTCATCTGTGACAGCAGAAATAGAAAATTAATAGGCAACCAACAGCCTGACAGAAGAAGAGAGATGTCCTTTACAGATGTAAATCTTATTTATCTAACTCTCTCTCTCTCTTCTTTTTCATGAACAGCCAGCATTCAATTATGAATAAAAATTAGGCAGTAAGGAAATATGACCCAGAGTCAAGAGAAAAAATAGTCAGTCAAGAGAAACAACCCAGATATTAGAATTGTCAGACAGGGTCTTAAAATTGGTATGTTCAGTATGCTAAAGGATATTGTGCGAAAGGTGGACGGCGTGAGCGAACAAATCAGAATCTAGCCAAGAGAACTCCTAAAAAGGAGCCAAGTGGAAATGCTAGAATTGAAAAATTACAGTGTCAGAGGTGAATAATTATTTCAGTGGGCTTATTAACAGATTGTACACCATAAAGGAAATAGTAAGAGAACTCGAAGACAAATTAATAAAAAGTATCCAAACATGCAAAGAGAAAAAGAAAATGAAGAGTAAAAGGAAAATTGCATGTGAGATCTGCAAGATGAGGTGAAACAGTTTAACATGTTATTGGAATTGCAGAATGAGAAGAAAGTGCAGGGTAGAAGAAATAACGACAGACGTTTCTAAAATTAACAAAAAACACCACCACACAGATCCGCGAAGTGCAGAGAACGATCCTAAGCAGGATAGATATGAATAAAAACACACGAAGGTGTAACATATACCAATTGCTATAAAACAAAGAGAAAAGATTGAGAGCAACCAAAGGAAAAAGAAATATAAATGTAATCAAAATATAAGATCTTTTACATCAGGTATTTTCACTTAGCATTAGGTTTTTGAGGTTCATCCACATTATAGCTTTCACCAGTGTTTCATTCCTCTTTATTACCGAATGGTTTTCCATTTATGGGTCTACCACATTCTGTTTATACATTAACTAGGTGATGGATACTGGGGTTTTTTTCACTGCTTGGCTATTGTGAATAGTGCTGCTTTGAACATTTATGTGCAGATCTTCACGTGGACTTGTTTTAGCTTCCCTTAGATAGATATTTAGGAGTGGAATGGCTCAGTCAAATATTAATTGTATGTTTAACTTCTTAAGAAACTGCCCAAACTGTTTTTCGAAGTAGTTCTACCATTTTAAATTCCCACCAGTGGTGCACGAGGATTCTTAAGGATAATTTTAACCAAAATGTTCATAGACCTCTATACTGACAACTATTAATAAAACATTGTGGGCTTCCCTGGTGACGCAGTGGTTGAAGAATCCGCCTGCCAGCGCAGGGGACACGGGTTCGAGCCCTGGTCCGGGAAGATCCCACATGCCGCAGAGCAGCTAAGCCCGTGTGCCACAACTACTGAACCTGCTCTCCACGGCCTGCAAGCCACAACTACCGAAGCCCATGTGCCTAGAGCCGGTGCTACACAACAAGAGAAGCCACCGCAATGAGAAGCCCGCACACCGCAACGAAGAGTAGCCCCCACTCGCCACAGCTAGAGAAAGCCCACGTGCAGCAACAAAGACCCAACACAGCCAAAAATAAACAAATTTAAAAAAAAAAGAAAGTTGCTTATAGAAAGTAGTGAAGACCAAACTAAATGGAGAATACCCCATGTTTTTGAATTGGAAGACTCAATATTCATAAAGATATCAATGCTCCCTGAAATTATCTGTAAATTCAGTACAATTCTAATCAAAACCCATGCAGGCTTCTCTCTCTCT